>NC_081409.1:277401646-277641646 GCF_030272615.1 Cryptomeria japonica
AGGTTATGACAATCGAGGCATATGTTCGACCTAGAAAGTCATTGTACCTATTTGCATGGAGATAAGATAGTCACAAACAAGGAATGCCCGAGTTCATACTAGACTCACAGTGTCCTCATATCCTTGGACAAGTCATAGCATTACTAAGAGACAATCCACAAACAGGAAAGAAAAATAGGTGACGATACCCCATCCTCGCCTTTCTAGTCAAAGACATCCTGGAGACAGAATCTCTAGTCAGAGACATCCTAGAAAAGCTAAAAGACATGTCACCAAAAGATAAAATAAAAAAAAAACCAAGACTCGACATCAACATCCACTGTAGTCCTCAAGTTTAGTGTCTCTTGTCACTTGTATAAGTCTTATTTGATTGTGGTCACAATGTTTACTTTCACAAAAGGACGGATAGCACTGAACCATATGTTGTCTGAGTCTGTTGAAAGATTTGATTTGGTTAAAGCCCATTGTTGCTGCTGTGTCTCATCTGAAACTAACTGAATCCATGAAACTAATACTTTATTGCGGAGAAGATGAAAGTTTATTGTGGATATGTGATGCAAATGTTGCTTTATTGCAGATTGTGCGTGGATAAACTGAAGAAAGTTGGAAGAAACTGTACTCCTCAAAACATGTGATGTTCTCAGTTTCACACCCATCACTAGACGTAGGATTTGCCTTAGCCATAGATAGGAGCTGATTTATTATGGATGGAAGGGAGGTGAAAAGGGAGGTTTATTGTGAATGGCTAACCAATCTTGGGTAGATCAATAACAAGCCATGATGGGAATGGGTAAGTTTATTATGAATGAATAGGTTGTGAGTGTCTACAAAGTGAAAGGATGAAAGTGAATCCTGAAGGAGGGAGGAGAAATGTCTCTACGCATGGCGCTGGTGACCTAGTTTTCGCCATGGTACTTGCCCAGGGCGCCACCAAAGTGATTTTCACCATTGGACGAAATTATTTCTCTTTACTTTTTTCAAATTTTCAATGTTTTTTGTGTCACAAGGCGCATGTTTGCCAGGTTTTCACCAAGTAACGATTTTTATATTTTAAGATTTTTTTGTATTTTTGAATTTTTTGATTTTTTTTTTTGTATTTTTTTAAATTTTTTTTGTATTTTTTGAATTAGGATACTCTGAAGAGATATGTGTATAACCTGTGAAGGTGCATGCTATTGATAGGATCCTCCAAAGGTTCACCTTCTGTAGTTGAGAGTTGATATGCCCCAGATCCATATGCTGCTATAATGATGTAAGGACCAAGCCAGTTTGGTTCAAACTTGCCCTTCTTCTCTCCGTCTTGCTGATTTTTTGGATTTTCTCTGAGAACTAAATCACCTACCTCAAATGTGCGAGGCTTGACTTTATGATTGTAGTTGCGACTCATTTGTTGTTGATAAGCCTTGAGATGATTAAAAGTAGTTTGTCTTCATTCATCCAGTAGTTCAAGCTCTTGTAAGCGAGAGACCCTATAGTCTTCATCACCGATGATGTTTTGCAAAGAGACCCATAAAAAGGGTAGCTCGACCTCAATAGGCAAGATGGCTTCAATGCCATAGACAAGTGAATAGGGTGTAGCTCCTGTAGGTGTGCAGACACTTGTGCGGTAGGCCCAAAGTGCAGGATTAAGTTGGATATGCCAATTACGGCCAGCATCGTCGACTGTCTTCTTTAGGATTTTAAGGATTGTTTTATTAGATGCCTCAGCTTGGCCATTACCTTGGGGGTAATATGGTGTGGAGAAACGATGGGAAATATGGAAGCGGTCACAAAGTTCATGAACATCCTGATTTTTGAAGGGACGCCCGTTATCAGTGATAATGGAAACAGGAATACCGTATCGGCAAATGATATAGTTGAGGATGAACGTAGCAATCTGTTTTCTAGTGACTTGTGTGAGAGGTACAACTTCAATCCATTTTGTGAAATACTCTATGACAGTGATAATGAATTTATGACCATTGGAAGAAGGAGGGTGGATCTTGCCTATGAGATCGAGTCCCCACTGACAAAAGGGCCAAGGAGACGCAATTGGTTGAAGTTCTTGTGCTGGCGCATGTATGAGGTCTCCATGAATTTGACATTTCTTACATTTCTTGACAAACTGATATGAGTCTTTTTCCATATTGGGCCAGTAATATCCAGTTCTGATGAGTTTCTTGGCTAAGGTAGGACCACTAGCATGTGGACCACATATCTCTTCATGTACTTTACATAACGCAATCTGAGCTTCGTCACTTTCTAAACATCTAAGGAGAGTGCCATCTAGACCTCACCGGTATAGGATATTAGCTAAAATGACGTATCGAGAAGATTGGTGAATGAAAGTGCAACGTTGGTTATTTGATAGATCAGGAGGTAGGGTATTGTCACGAAGGTATATGAAAATGGAACCATATAACTAGGACTTGGGAAAGACAACACATATCATCTCAGTAGGCATGATCTCATATGAAGGAAGTAAAAGGTTATCCACCAAGAACTCATAGCAGGTCTCATTTGGAGGTAGATCGATCAGTGAAGCAATTGTAGCCATGGCATCTGCGGCTCTATTCTGCTCTCTTGGTATCTGCTCAAAGTCTATCTTTGTGAAGTGTTGTTTCAGGTTATCCACCATTTGTTTATAAGGCATTAATTTTTCATCTTTTTTTTGGTAATCATCAGTTGCTTGATGGATTACAAGTTGAGAGTCCCCAAAAACACGAAGTTCCTGGATCTTCCACTAAACTGCGATCTGTAATCCAGTTGTTAATGCCACATATTCCACTATATTGTTAGTGCAAGGAAATGATAAGCAGTATGATTTTGGTATAGAATCCCCTTGAGGAGTTATAAAGAGGATGCCAGCTCCTGCCCCATGCTGTGTGTATGAGCCGTCGAAGTATAGTTGCCATGGCTTTGCATATGACATTGTTAAAATGGATTCATCTAGAAATTCTGAACTTAGAGGAACATCATCTATCATGGGAGCATCTGTTAATTGATCTGCGATGGCTTGTCCTTTTATTGCTTTTTTGTCCACATACTCGATGTCAAATTCACTCAGGATCATTATCCATTTGGCTAGTCGCCCAGTAAGTGTTTCTTTATTGAGAAGGTATTTCAATGGATCGATTCTTGCAACCAACTTAGTCTTATGAGTGAGCATGTAATGTCATAATTTCTATGAAGCAAAGACCATGGTGAGACATGCACACTCAATTGGTGTGTAATTTAGCTCATATCCCACCAATGTGCGACTGATATAATACACTTCTTTTTCCTTGCCCTCAGCAATTTGTTGTGCTAAGAGTGCCCCCAGTGCTATTGGAGTAGCTGATATGTATAGTAACAGAGGCTGATCTAGAACTGGTGGCATCAAAACTGGTGGATTAAGAAGATAATCTTTGAGTTTCTGGAAAGCTTGTTGACAGTTATCATCCCATTTGAATTTGATATTTTTATGTAGCAAGTTCTGAAAAGGATTACACTTATCTGCAAGTTGTGCTATGAATCTTCATATGGACTGGAGCCTGCCTTGTAAAGATCGAAGTTGACTGATATTTCTTGGTGGTTGCATCGCCAAGATGGCTTTGACTTTTGCTGGATCAGCTTCGATTCCTCTTTTGGATACAATGAATCCTAGGAGCTTCCCGGAGGTTACTCCAAAGACACATTTCTTGGGGTTTAATCTTACTTTGTATTTTTCCAACTGATCAAAGATGACTAAAAGTATGTCCAAATGTGTATTTCTGTCTATTGATTTTTCCAAGAGGTTGTTGACATAATCTTCCACAGTTACGTGCATGAGATCATGAAAGATAGTAGTCATGGCTCTTTGATATGTAGCACCTGCATTCTTTAGCCCGAAGGGCATGACATTCCAACAAAAAGTTCCCCAGGGACAAGTGAATGATGTTTTGTGTTGATCCTCAGGCACGATCCTTATTTGATTATAACCAGAGAATCCATCCATCAAACATAACATTTCATGACCTGCTGTGAGATCAACAATCAAGTCAATATTTGGTAATGGGAAGTCATCCTTTGGACAAGCTTTGTTGATGTCTCTGAAATCTGTACATATTCTGATGTTGCGATCTGGTTTATTGATAGGAACCAAGTTGGAGATCTATTCAGGATAATCAATTGGGCGTCTGAATATGACATCCAATAATTTCTCAAGTTCTGCTTTGACTAGTAATGCCACTTGTGGATTCATCTTTCTTAATTTCTGTTTCACTGGTTTTGCCCCCGGTTTAACTGTCAAATGATGCATTACCAAATCTAGATCTAATCCAGGCATATCAACGTATGACCATGCAAAGTTGATTTGTCATTCTTTGAAGAAACTTATGAATTTTGACCTTTTCGACTCCATCAACAATTGGGCTAGAAATATGTTGTGTGGAACCTCTTCTGTACCAATGTTTGTTTTGATAGTCTCCTCTACCAACATGGATGACTTTTCCTCATATGATGTTGGGAGAATGTCGAGCCTTCCATCTTCGGGTGCCTCAGAGAGGTTTTCACCCTCAGATACGTCGTTTCTGTTTACTTTTTTGGGGTCAAACAACGCCACAATATGGTTTTCGCCATAAGACCCTTGGTTTGTTCTTATTTTCACATTGTTGTGACTAGAAGGTCCGACACCCTCACCAAAATATTCCACGTTGTTGAGTTATATAGTGTATCCTGCTTTATGGTCCCCAGGGGGAAGATCATCTCGTATGCCAAGATAGTCAATAAAAGCTTCATCATTTTGAAATGCGTCAAACTGTGCAGGTCCTTCATGATCCCAGTCAATGAGTTGGTGGTGAACAAGGGGAAGGCCTTTAATGTCTTCGAAGTTAGCGGGGCTAAGAGTGAAGATGCAATTATATTCGGGTATGTCAAGGTAATTATCAAGGTCATCGATGGCACTCTCCTCATTAGTCTCAATCGCGAATGAATTCAAATTATCATCACTAGTAGCGCATTCTAGGACAGGTTTTCTCATCCTATGTGATTTCAACCTAGAACCTTGAGACAAGGACTGTGTGGAATCCTTCTAGGTTGTTTCTTGACCAACTTTGAACTATTTGTAAAATTCCTCTTCTTCTGTGGGTTCATCTGGCTCTCTGAATGTTTTGGTGAGCTTGTAGTCACTGGAGGATTTGTCTAAACCCCATTCCCATTCATTGGAGTCTGTGGAATAGTGATCCTCTTGTTGAATTTTGGCAGCTTTGATTTGTAAGGCTTCTTCTGTCCTTTGAGTGTGGACCTTGGAAGTCAGGAAACCAAGTCCTTTCGAGCGTTCCTTTTTGAAAGTCAATTCATGTTGTAAAGGTTCAATGATGCCTTCCTTTCATAACCCAAGAGGGCTTTTTCCATCATACCCAAATTTTTGTAGGATCTTGAAGCCTTTGCCATATTTCTCACATGGTAGACTGATATGATCTTGTGTATCATCTTCAATGTCTTTGTAAAGCATTTTGTATAAGTCTTCTTCTTCCAGTTCGCCCCATCTTTGAAAGGTAGTAGGGTCCCATTTGAGTACCATGATGGATACGTGCTTGTTAGGATGTGGTCTTCCATATTCTTTTGGTGAACTCATGACTTGTCGTAAGTACATGGTCTGATTTAAAGTGTATTCCCCCATGCCTTTGTCCTGAAATTTGCCTTTAAGCTCACCTTGTTTTGATGTCGAAGGTTTTAGTGACTCAGGATCAATGTATGCCGAAGAAGGAACAGCTTCGCAACTACTGGGAATGATGGTCTCAGTTTTTTATCTTAGGTTATTGCAGTATATGAACGGATTAGGATCACCGTTAACTATTATCTCCACTCCATTGTGAGGAAACTTAATGCATTGGTGATATGTAGATGGGACAGCCCTCATTTCATGAATCCAAGGACGTCCTAGCAATATGTTATAAGTGAGATCTAGATCTAGGACTTGACAAACCACATCCTTCGTAACTAGCCCAACTCTGAGAGGCAAGGTGACTGTGCCCTTGGATGAATGCTCTTCATCATCATATTCCTTGATGGTGATTTGATTTGTAGAATTCATAGCTTTATTAGAATATCCCAATTGTTTAATTGTGCTCAATGTACAAATGTTTAGACCAGCTCCTCCATCTATCAGGACTCATTTTATTCGATGTTTGTGTATGAAGGCTTTGATGTGTAGGGGTGCATTATGTGGATAACTTACAGAGGCATCGTCGACTTCTGTGAATGTAAGGAAATGTGGAACAGAAAGGTATCCCACCATGGCTTGAAACTGGTCCACATTCAGATCAGTAGGAATGGTTTTGTCAAGAATAGCTTTATGTGTGGGGGATATGCGTAAGAGCTCAAGGATGGAGATGAGTGTGAGTGTCTTCCCTAACTGTTCTACAAGGTCGTACTTAGGCTTAGTTGATGAAGAAGCGGTGTTCTTGGTTGGAGCACCTTGCAAAGTGATTTTACCTCGACGGGTTGTAACATGACATTCAGAGGTAGGTTCGGAAGAAGATCCAATACCTTTTAAGACAATCTTGGGTCTCTGGGTAGAATTCTCAGGGTTTTTGTCCTTGATGATAATGGTAGAGATGTAATTGTCCATTGAGATGTGATTGATAGTTGAATCATAGTTGTAGGATGCTCTAGTATAGTTGGTCTGGTCATCTGTGGCTTTAGCTTTTCCCTTGTCATGTTTTGGGAATGGTTCCTTAAACATCTCATGTTCTTGATTAGATGAGTGTCCCTCAATCTCAATGTCACCTCTATGAATGAGATCTTGTATGATGTTCCTCAGTCGATGACAATTTCCTGTCTTATGACCCTTGCTCTTATGAAATTCACAATACTCATCATCATTCCACCAATTTGGTTTAACCTTTGGTTCATATGGAGGAAAATTTGGAACTGTGATTACCTTGTTTGCCACTAGCTTCTTGAAGACTGACTCAAGTGGTTCTCCCAATGGGGTGTACTTCCTTCATGATCTGGAAGTTGTTTGAGTATTCACTTGATTGTTTGTAGAACTTGATCTAGAAAAAATGAATTTGGGTCGCACTGTGTTGGTGTCAACAACACCATCATTGACTGTGTTCTTATTTTTATTCCAAAATCTTGGCTTGTGTTTTCCTTTAAAGTCATCTTTGTTTTCCTTGAATATCTTAATAACTCCTTGTTCAATTAGGACCTTCTTTGTTGCTAGGCCTTTTTCAATGACGTCCTTGAAGGTAGACAAACAAGCTTTCCTTAAGTCATAGCCAATGTCTTTATTAACATTTTGTGCGAACATCTCTACCATTTGTTTTTGTGGAATTTCACAAGAGCATCTACTGGCTAGATTCCTCCATCTTTGTAAAAATGATGCAAAATATTCTCCATCCCTTTTCTTAGTGTTGCACAAAGTAGTGACTGATATGTCTATCTCTATGTTGTAGGAGAAATGTTGAATAAATGCCTCTACTAGATCACCCCATGACTTAATACCAGGTGGGAGTTGGGAGAACCATTCCATAGCTTGATCACCTAGGCTTTGTGGGAATAATCTCATCAAATATGTCTCTTCTGCTGCTACCTCAATGCAAGTTGTGAAAAATTGTCTTATGTGTGCCTTAGGATCCCCTTTTCCTCTATACTTATCAAATTTAGGTGTCACAAAGTGTGTAGGAAAAGGAGGCATTGGAATGCTTTTGTCAAATGGATAGGGACATATGTCTCTCATTGTGTATGTTGGCTTTGGTGTATTTATGTCCTCCATTTTCTGTTGTAAGTCACTGATTTGTTGCTCCAAATTGTTCTTAGGTGGAGATCGACTTCTTGGACCATACCCCCTTCTTGAGGCACTAATTGGAGGAGGAGCATGTTGCATCTATGGATGATATTGATCATACACATGTTCATATGGAGGAGGTCTATAGTGATGCTGCGTATATGGACCACTTGGTATAGATTCATGTTGAGGAATTCCATATCTATTTTGTCCATGTATACCATACTCTATAGGCATGTCATGTTCTAATGTGTTGCCCCCAAATTTGACATGGGGTTTCCTTGTGTCCAAATTTTGAGCATGTCTTTGAATATCCAATTGCTTTGGTGGTTGATCCTTAGCATTGATATGTGATTGAGCATATTTCTCTACATAAGACTTCAATAACTGTCTATGAAGGTGAGTATCATATGCTTGACCATGTGTATGTGGGACCTCTGGTTTTTGAAACAAAGATGATGGTGATTCAGGCACCATATGTGGTCCTCTATTGCCTCCACTATTAGGCCTCCTTTGATCCATGTTGGAGTGAGTTTGTTGCAAAGGTCAATTTTCCATTATTTGAGACATGTCAAAATCATGAGGTATCTTGGCTCCACTTTGTGCCATCATCTGTAAGAAGTATTGTCTATCCCTCCTCATTATTTCCTCAATCAATTTATTGAAATGGGGATTCATAATGGATTCTTCCACATCTACCAAATGTATAGAAAAGTTGTCCATATTGTCATTATGTGTATCATTGTTGTTTGTAGTGTCCATGTTCTCAACATTTGGAATGTTTCTATAGGCATCCATGTCAGGTAATGTGTTATGATCAGAATTGAAAAAGACATCATTGTCATACTCATAGACACTCATGTTTGCAGACTCTTGAGCCTCTTTAGTTTCTCTCCTAGATTTTTGAAGATGGGTTTCAACCATGAACTAGGTATTGACTGAGATGTGTGAAACTAGATGAAAATGGAAAAATTATGGAAGACCAAGAGTTGGATGGAATGTAAATGAATCTGAGGTGTACTTGCAATGTCCAAAGTGTAAGACCAAGTATGTATGTAGTAGAGTAGGTGTGACTTCCAAAGAGAGGATAGTTTCTCTTGATGAGGTAAGTTGACCTTGACTCTAAGTAAAACCAAATGAGACCCAAAGGTGATAAACCTTGATGAGGGACCACTTAGCAAAGTGTTGTTGTATGTAGTGTGTTGACAAAGTATGATGAGGACAAGCAAGTGACATTTTGACTCAAGTTTAGATAAATGTGAATGTAATGTGAGATGTAAAGCAATGATGGACTTTATGAGACCCAAAGACAGGTTGAATGCTAAATGAAAACCTAGAGAAATGACCTAGGAAGCTCAAGAATTCTGAAACTAACTGTGTTTGTTTGCTAGACTGTAACAGTTGTTTTTTTTTCTCTTTTTTTCAATTCTGATCACAGACGCGCCTGTATACTTCACAGACGTGATTTCCTGAGACAGACGTGGTTCTATGAGACACAAACGTGGCTCTTGAGATTTTTGTGGAACTTGCAATGTTGATTCTGGGAACATAGATGCATTTCTGCCCTTCACAGACGCGGTTAGACAACACAGATGCATTTCGGAGATTTTTGTGCAAATTGCAATATTGATTCTAGAAACACAGACGCGCTTCTGCCCTTCATAGGTGCAGTTATACAACATAGACGCTATTATGTCAAACATAGACGCGTTTCTGCAAAATTTGTGCAAATTTTGCCAATCTGTGAAGTCGTTTTGTTGTGACCAAATCTGACTGTTTGACTGTTTTTCGTGACAAGAGGACACAATGTTGATGAAGACCCAATGTTTGTAAGTGTCTAGACTTCAAAATGACTCCAAGAAAAGTGTGTTGTTTGATGTAAAAATATTTTGCATACACTTGAAGACACAAAAGACACAATGTTTTGCTGTTTGGTCTTGAATGTTTTGAATGTTTAAAATAAGTCAAGCACAATTCTTATGGCTGGCCAAGACAATAGTTGTTGATCCCACATGGGGTTTTACCCCCAAGGCTACGCTATTCAGAGCAGATACTTAGATGCTTGACCTCACTGGCTTCACCCTCAGCACTCACTTCTTGGGTCAGCCAAGCATCAGTCCCCACAAAAACTCCCCGTGGTGAACTTTGTATCTCTACTAAGAGCCACATGTGTGTGGGCCGCTACCAGAGGTCCGACCTCCTGCCTCAACAACTAGAAGGATTTGGGCTTCTAAAACAAAAAGGTGCTAGTAAGGGCATCCGCTCGTGTGGCCATACATGCGGCACTTTCAGCTCTGTAAATACAAAAGGCTCCCAGCCGGTAGGAGATACGCCCTACAACTGATCAAATAAATTTGATCAAACAGGTTTATGGAGAGACATAGTGTCGGTATGAACTAATCAGCACACGTTATTCATAGTTTTCACCATGAATACAACTATTTATAGTGGTTTGGAAGAGGTGGGTTTTCCTCACTACCACTTGGGTCATTCTCTTCTCACTAGTAGTCCTAATGACCACATGGGAAGATAGGCCCTCTAAAGATTAAACAAAAAGAGCCTATTGCTCAAGACACAAAAGACAATGATTCAATTTTAGTGCACCAATTGAAGTGTTTGCTAGTCTATGAAAACAGGGCACACAATAAAAATCCAAAAACCCTTGCCAAGGACCTGCAACAAAGAGTTGTTAGTAGTTTGGATTGTTTCAAATAATCACCCCTTCCTGCAAGCACACAAGTTAGGTAAATTTTAAATCCAAAAGACTTTGTGAAAATAGGGGCCTTCAACCAAATGATTTTGCTTTCAAGACAAGCTGCACCAATTTCATTAGATCTAAAAATGTTAGCTCGAAATAAACCAGATTTGAAACCTTAAATGCAAAACCCAAAACTAAATCAATAACTCAAAATTTGAAACCGGTGCACACAGACGCGATTACCCTAGACACAGACGCGACTTAGTGATGTAGACGCGGTTCTGTGAGACACAGACACGGCTGCAGAACCTAGATGTGACTTCTGGACACAGACGTGCCTAAAAACAGCACAGCTGCAACTGGGGAACACAAACGCAATTTTTGGAACCTGCAAAATAAAATACTGCCGATAACACAGACACGATTCCAGATGTCGCAGACGTGCCAAAAAATCAAAAACGCGATCCGAAAGTACGCAGACACTGGAATATCAAAATGTTGTTGAAAACATCAGATCTGCAACTTCAAAACACAAAATCTGCAACAAGGATGTTAAATGCAAAAAGGGACAAGGGTCCCACCGGGCGTGCCAAAATGTATATGGTGAAAATGGATAACAATAATAACGATATTGAAAGGCTAAATGAATTCAACCACAAAACCCTAGCCTAACAACAACAAAGATCCACCATAACATATGAAGATTACCTAAGACAATGCAAATCAAATGAAATCACAAAGATTATACCATCACATGTTCAATAGGGTTTGGATCTCCATTCTTCCTATCTCCATTGATCTTGCTTGATATATTTGCTCTTAGATTTTATGTGCACAAGAGCTCAACAAAGAACGGAATGTGGTTGCAAGTAGGATCACATATGCTCAAAAGCATAGTGTAGTCAAGTGCATAAAAATGATTAGGGTTTGATAATGAATGAAGCATCTCCTTATATAGAAGACACTATATGAAATGGAGGGATAAGATTGAGAGGTGTAAAAGAAGGTCGGCTATGATTAGAGGGTAGGTAAAAGAAATAATAAAATAATGAAAGGGGTAGGTAGTGTATGAATTAAGAGATGAATGACATGTGTCATAGGTAGAAAAGGTTAATGAATTAATTAAATAAATAAATATTTATTTAATTAATAGAAGAAGTGGGATAATTAAATAAATAAAATATTTATTTAATTTAGGAAAAGGATAATTTAAATAAATAAATGTATTTATTTAAATGAGAAATAAGGCTAGAAGAGGATAAATGAATTAATTAAATAAATAAAGATTTATTTAATTAATAGAAGAATTAAGCTTAGATAATTAAATAAATAAAATATTTATTTAATTAGACTGGACAATTTTAGGTGTCTACACCTATCATGCTTGTCATACTTATCATGCCTATCATACTTAGCCATTCTCTTCGGGCATATAGAAGTGAAATGTCCTATCGTATTACAAGAGAAACATTTCAAAGGCAACTTTCCATCATACTTACCTACACCTTTAGGCAATCTCCAAGAAATCAGTGCTTCAAGTTCATCCAACTATCTTTCTTGCTCTTCCATCTCTCTTCTCTCTCTCTCTCATATCTAGATATTTTGCACTCATCAGGACCATATTTCTACTTATCAAATACAAATGCAAATTATCTAAATGTAGTCTCAGACTTTCCATGTGATTCTCCAAACTCACTTAACTCAAATGCAACAAGCTTTCCAACCAGCATATCTCTTGTTATTGTAGTCACACTTTGAATCTCATCAATAGCAACAACCTTATGTTTATAGGCAAGAGGTAAAGATCTTAGCACCTTAGCAACATTTTCATCATCCTCAATGGTTCCACCAACACATCTAATACCTAGGACAAGGTCATTCACCTTAGCCATGAAAGAGTGTATGTTCTCATCATCTCCCATCTTCAATGTCTCATACTTTCCTTTCAAACTTTGCAACTTAGCAACCTTCACTTTTTTATCACCTTCATACAGAATCTCAAGCTTCACCTAGATTTAATATGCGGTCTGTAGTCCCATTACATGTGTCATCTTTCAATCAGTTAGGGCACTAAGAAATGCTTCCTTTTATCTAATATTATGTTCATCTTCCTTGATCTCATCAAGCGTAGACGGTACATTCAGAGGAACATTATAATCATTCTTAGTAATCTTCCAATAATCTTCACCAAGACATTTCAAGTGCACTTCCATCTGGGCCTTCCATATAGCATTGTTACTCCCATCGAATCTCAGACTATCCTTCTTAAATATAACACCTTGAGCTGCCATCCTAGATCTCCTCAAGTGATAAAGATTCTACCAGAAAATCTTCCTCTAATGCCAATTGTTAGTGGTAGCCAAGAGGGAAGACTGAGAGGGGGGGTGAATCAGTTTTCACCAAAATATTAAACTTAAACACAAAACACAGATCTGATAAACTACAATAATAACAAAGATAAGCAAATTGAAAGAACAACACACAACACCAAGATTTTGATGTGGAAAACCTGATTAAGGGAAAAACCACGATGGGAACCTACCCACAGTAAGATGATACTCTGCAGTAGTATGTGAAAATATTACAACAGGGAATGCACATGCATTTAGGCAAACTACCTAGAGCTCATTGCTCAAAAAATAATGGCCCGAAAGGCTACAACCCTCAGGGAACTCTCACTAACTTACAACAAGATTTGGACTACAATCCGAAAAAAAATGAACTAAAATAATAGCATCTCCAAATGCCCGATTACAGTTTTGGTTAAGCATAGAGGTTTGTTGTGCAACACCGAAGGATAAACCACTTGTTCGCACATAAACCTTTCTCTGATAATGCAGACATAATATCTACACCTAAATTACATGAATATATCACCTATTAATATAAATCATCAACCTTGATAACAAGGTCGGCTAAACCCTCAATCCTCAATTACAAAATTACAACACACGATACAAAGATCGACCACTAGACCAATATAATGATTTACATAGCATAACATGGTCCTATATCAAATTCCCAAATGCACAACTCTACCAGAAATCACGACAAGATCAACCGCAACACACTACACCACCAAGAAAATTGTATAGCACAAAGGTCATCACTGGTTCATAGAAACCACCAATAACTCACACAATGATCAATGTGGATCACCAAAACAAATAGGACACAACTAGGAAACACCAAAAAGCACATTAGAATCATCGAGAATAGCTGCACCAACACCAGTTATCAAATCTTCATTGGTCAACGTCTGAAAGCTTAAGAACACAACAAATCAGCAATTGTCACGAAGAAAGATAACTTGCGGAGCACCAAATCATGATCCATATTAAATGAAGATACACAAGACCATCCCAATAAATATACCAAAATATCAGTACAAGATCTAATCACACCAGAATATACTGGAGGATATACCAAACTCTGCAAAACAGTGATCGACAAACCAAAACTACAAAATTGGATCATAAGATCTTCCCAATCGGCAATCACCGGAGCAATACACAGGAATTTGTCGACATCAATGACAACAACATATCCTAGAAGTAGTAATTACCAATAATTTCCAACAACAAGAAACATCACAATTATTCAAAATCTCCAAATATTCCTTAATCTGAGCACCAACAGAAACATATATTCTCCATACAACATTATTTATTCCAAGCAAAGCATTGAGAAAATAGAATACGAAGCACACAATAAGTGATCCATATTGGAAATGATACATCCTAGTCTTCGTCAACTGGAAGTTGTTCAAAAATGTCATCTCAACAATTCACATAGATCATAATCAACAATTCACATAGATCAAAATCAACATTTTCTTTCACCATCTAATAGGCCACATATATCACCATGGAAGAAGATGAACCTTCTTGACTCTTGTAGTACACCTTAGATGAAATTCCCATAGTTGCATATCTAACTACCAAATCAACAATGTCATCAATCCGAAGGGATCTCTTATCTGACATAGTTCACCAGTCTATCTATTCACTTCATCATTCATTATAAACTTCAAAGAAGATATCGTTCTAGTTGAACACAATCTAGTCATATCCCTTAGGGATTCCTTGGAAATTGGATATGGTCAATCCAACCATAAACAATCTTCATGAATTTTGCTTAACACAATCTTAGTAATCTCTTCATCATCAAATACATGGAAATTTCTCCAAGCATCCAAACCCTTATGCCCTAGAATAGCATAATCTTTCTTAAGTCTCTACACACCATCGACTAGATGAATTATCTCAAAATTATTAAGTTTGTTGTGATTATACTCTTCCAAAGAAACATGAATGTATCTGATGCTCTGCTAAATTGACAAGGTTAGTCTGAGATAAATAACATAGACACAAGAAACTGTTAGTGTTAGTCAATCAAAAACTAATCTAAACAGACATATCAAAAGACATACTAAAAACATGAAAGCATATTTAACTAAAGCAGCAAATATGATGAGGCATCTCCAAATACCTCCTAACATGCTCTTAGCTTTTTCTCCTTTGTTCATCTCCTCTCCAAGTTCCAAAATAGTGTAGCTCTCAGCAGCTTTTTGCACTATGGATGCTTATGGAGGATTGAGATTGAAATATTGCTCTAAATGTAAATAAAGAAGCTAATATTAAGCTATTGATATTAAAATGATTGATTTCATCCAAAATGACAGGATATTAGTTAATTATGCTAAAATGTTCTCTTAAAATGCCTATAGCTTAAATGCATACAAGTTTTCAAGATCTAGATTATGAAGAAATGGGCTCTATTTATAGGGAAAAAGGAGTAATGGATGGTTGAGATTGAGCAATCTCAACAAGGGTCAGGATTGAATGATTTCAAATCCATGTGAGGGCTTTCAACCCAATCTCAGGATGACAAGTGTCAATGTGAGATAGGTTGAGAGGGGAGGGAATAAGCATTAAATACTTGATATGACCTTGGGAGTTAAAGTCAAGGTTAGTTGAATGAATAAACTCTTTATTCAAAGAATAAAGCTTTTATCCAATGGATAAACTCTTGTGCAAATGTGAAAAGGATGAATATGGTCAAAACAATAAATGTTTGGGGAGACAAGTTTGAAATAACCATAAATGGTTATGTAAGAGCCATAAATGGTCATGTAAGAGCCATTAGTGGTCTTGGAAGACTTTGGGGGTTAATTTGTTGAACACACAAAGCATTAAATGCTTTTCAAAGACTTTGGAGTCATTGAGAAGTGACTCCATTTTGCTTAGGAATGTGACAATAATTAGGGGATGGATTAGGCTAATTAGGAAGGGGTTAGAAGAATCTAGAAGAGGATTAGATTTTGCAAGTGGATTTGGTGGGTGAGGGAAAATAGGATTTTATTAAAATAAAAATTCATTTATTTCAATAAATGTGTGCAAGTTGCATTTGTAGGAAAATGCAAGTGGGGGGGGGATAATGATTTAAATAAATATTTTTATTTAATTTATTTAAAAGAGGAAAAGGGGATTTGAATTAAATAAATATATTTTATTTATTTAATTGATTTGAATTTGATTTAATGAATTAATTAAAATAAATTGAATAATTTATTTAATTAATAGAAGAATGTTTGGAGATGAATTAATTAAATATTAATTTAATTAAC
Source organism: Cryptomeria japonica (assembly GCF_030272615.1). Classification (NCBI taxonomy): domain Eukaryota; kingdom Viridiplantae; phylum Streptophyta; class Pinopsida; order Cupressales; family Cupressaceae; genus Cryptomeria; species Cryptomeria japonica. The sequence goes on from NC_081409.1 coordinate 277,417,706, forward strand.
TGATGGCTAGTGGATTTTTAATCAAATAAATAGCGAATATTTATTTAGTTAAGCTAGACAGATTTGTGTGACTACATTTGCCCCTCTTTGAGACAGTGCGGTTTATCGCATCGTTTCAAAGAAAAAAAAACTGGTGCGAAGAAATGCCCCATAAAATGTAAATTTAATGGGTGGTATGCCCCCTCGAGAGATAGGCCAAAATTTTTTGAAAAAATCGGGATCTCTCGAAAAAGAACGAGAAGTGGAGGGGAGGTAGAAGAGAAGGAGGTAGTCATACGGGTGAAAAATAGAAGAAAACAGGGGAAAAAAATGGAGAAATGGGGGGGCTCGGGAAGTGTACAGGGACCACGGTGGTGAGCAGGGGGCAAGTTATGGTGATGGCAAAGGGTATAAATGGGGTCAAAGGGGTGAAAATAGGATCATTTGTGACTGCGATGAGTGTGAAATCAGAGCTCTGATAGGGACATTTTGGAGGAGCGAGCAGCAGTTAAGATGCCGATACCGATTGCAGAGCATAGATTTGAGCGAGTCTGACGGTTCCAGCGCCCAGACGACTATGGACTAGCAGTACACAAATTCAAATTTTTAATTTTTATGCATTTTTGAGACGTTTTTAGCTGAGTCCAAGTCGAGTTGGAGCAAGAGCGCTGGAACTACGGTTTGGTGTTTTTGCTCCATGAACTAGCACTACTGCACCGCAATGGCGCTATTGCTCCATTGTTTGAGTGCTTTGGTTTTGTTGTAGTGCTATTGTATGCAAGTTTAAGCATTGTTGATGAATAAGCGCTATTGAACTTTATTAGCGCTACTGTGTAGTTGTTTGAGCACACTTGTAGTTTGAGCGCTATGGGATAGCTGATTGAGCGCTTTTGTTAGGGTTGTAGCGCTATTGCTTTAAGATAAAGGGATGCCCCAGTTTGGATAAAGAAAAATCTCTCGATGCCAATGATGGATGGATGGTGATGTGAAGTGGGAGTTGTTTTGAACCATAGTAGCCTAATGAGACTTAGGTCATTAGGATAAATGTCTGTTGAAGTCTAGGTTGCCATGATTGCTTACCTGTTGAGACCCGAAGATACTTGATCAAAGTATCTGTTGATAGTCTAGGTTTAAACTTAAGAAAGTTTGAAAACAAAACAACTGATGGTGAGTGATGAATGTCCATGTGCAGGAGGAGTTGGGCGTGTTGCAGTTACGTGAGCGACATCATGCGACACAGGGGTTGCAGGATCGATTGACACAGGCAAAGATAGATTGCATTGCCGCGATGGGACTATATGAAGTGATGCACATGCCCGTGATTCGTATGAATCACGGATTGATCATAGCATTAGGAAGAGCGGTGGCACAGCGAGACATGCACCTTCCATCTGGCACAGGGGGAGATGACAGTGACCCTAGAGGATGTGTGGCACATCCTATGGATTCCGATTCGGGGGGAGCTAGTCACATATGACAGATCCTGGGGGACTCTTGCAGTGCAGAGGATTTTTTATGAGGACGTTTTCATTGATGATGGCTCCATTGCCTGGGAGGAGATAGCGGCGTTATATGAGCCTCTTCCAGCAGTTTTGTTCGGTATTATGGGAGGATTACTGTGTCTTGATAGGCGTTCGCATGGTCTAGTCGTTGGATGGGGACAGGTGATAGAGATGATGATGACCAAGGGGACCCAATTTGCGTGAGGGTCATGCGTGCTGGCGCACCTATACCAAGAGCTCCATGAGGTGGTTTACCGGGAGAGGGGTTCCTTAGCAGTGGGCGTGACGCTGCTGCATATTTGGGCTTGGGAGCACCTACCAGTGACTCGACCAGTGAGTCTGAGATTTCACGTAGTAGACCAGCCGTATATGTTCATGTATAGCGGTATGATGAGCCAGCCCCACCTGGGGAAGTTAGAGTGGTGGCGGCGGGCACTGGACGATATGGATGCAGTTATATGGTGACCATACCTGGAGTGTGAGCCATGAGATGATGATGCAGAGGCACTGCCCTACATGTTTATGACGTGATTCCTCATTGGGAGGACCTCATACCATGTGGAGAGACAGGTGCCCGAGAGAGTACTAAGACAGTTTGGATGGCAGCAGGGACTGCCCAGTGGATCAGGAGAGTACGCTCGGGTTATTCGGGAGAGGTACGCATGGGGGCCAGGGCTATTGTATGATCAGGCACTGGCAGAGTTCCGGACACTGTAGGTGAGACCGTGGGACATACGACCGAGGGTCGTGGATGCAGGGGTTACAAATGAGTATGCGTAGTACCGGGTAGCACACCCGATCTTACGGATATCTGATCCAGCAGAGCCGATCCTGGATTTTGAGGATGAAAGGGGATGGAGACAGAGGAGGGTAGGAGGTCGAGGATGGAGGGCAGGTGGAGGAGATGGAGGAGGAGGAGGCGGAGGAGGAGGAGGTGGAGGAGGTGGTGGGTTGGGGATGCAGAGTCAGCAGAGAGGGAGAGCTGGACTGCCTCTACAGATATCACAGGGACCATTGATACAGGGAGGAGTTCAACTAAGTAGGAGGGGGATGGAGAGGGAGATCCTGATGGATAGAGGGGAGGGGATGACTGGAGAGGGTGGTGCAGGTGAGGCGGCTATGGATACCGGGGAGGGAGCCACTGGAGATCTGCGAGATCATATGATAGTACATTTGCAGACTCGGATAGAGGATTTGGAGGCAGAGGTGGCAGCTAGGGATGTGCAGCTATTTGCACAGGAGTCAGAGCTGGCGGTGGTGTTGCGGGAGAGGGATAGTGCAGTGGAGAGATTGGCAGAGCTACAGGAGAGAGTGCAGGTTGGAGTAGGAGCATAGGGGCCTACGGGGGAGGTGATGAGGGAGATGCGATGAGCATAGGCGGAGATAGACTACTGGCGGGGTTTATATGAGTAGGTGGTGCCAGTTAGTCAGCAAGCTCTTAGCTATTCGTAGATGCGATAGGCTAGATCAGAGTGATCATAGAGGGTGCAGAGCAGTGGGGGTGTGATGGGTCCACTACGGAGGGAGAGATCAGGGGATGTAGGAGGGAGTGGTGGTTTGATGAGGCCTCCATGGAGAGATGGATCAGGTGGTGCGGGCACCAGTGGGAGAGAAGGTGGCGATGGTGGTGGTTGTACAACATCTGGCCAGAGTGGCATTTGAGAGAGCATTTTTGCATATATGTATTGTATCATTGTTTATTTTTTGGACTGAATCTTGGATGGCTCTTGGTAGCCGATTTTGTAGACTTCATTGTACTCTGATATATGAGATGATATATATGAGGAGATCCCATATTTTGATGATATGCAGTTGATTATGTATGGATGTTTATGCAGGATGATGAGTTATTGCTTAGATGGATATGTGTACATTTATGCATTGATGAGATGTTTCTTCTATGCATGTTTTTATGATGATTTATGATGTTGGATATTGACATATGAATGCAGGTATAGATATGTATGATTTGTTTGATTTTTGATGTAATTCTTTATGTATGTAATGCCATGATGATGAGGTATGCTTATGATGATTTATGAACAGGATTTTGGTGTTTCCTATTTTGATATAATGATGATATGCAATGATGTTAAGGCAATGTTTGAATGAATGATGTTATGTATGGATATGCATCTAGATGTTTTTAGATGAATGTAATATGGATAAATAAAATGTGAAGTGCAAATGTTTTTATGATAATGAATGCATATGTAAAATGGATATATATAAAATGGTATGAACCAATGTTTGGAAACAAATGGAGTTTATGATTCTAAATGCTTTAAATATGATGTTAAGTAAAAATGATAATGTGATGATATTATAACTTATGGTTTTAATAACTGCACCTTAATGCAATTAAAAAGAGGATAATGAATGCAATGTGAATGAATCCTAAAATGAGCATAATAAGGTACTTAATAATGAATGAATGCACCCTTTAACTATAAATGAATGTATGCAATAATAAATGAGAAAAGGATAATAAAATGAGGATGGATAATTGATACTAAATGAATGCCTAGTAAATGATTTAAAAATAATCAAAGATAATTTTGATCCCACGAATGAATCTAATTATTTTATGATTGATGCAATGATGTGAATGTTTAATGTCAAAAATGAACTATATGCAATGTTAAGTTAAAAAAAAAATGACATGAATGTATTTAATGCCAGATGCAACTAAATGCGATGATGATATGACCATGAGGAATGCAAGGTTTTTAAGACTTTGCATGATGCATTGATGATGTATCAGAGTACTCGGTCATGATTGTATCCAAGACCAGCTTAATTTTCACATTTTGCATATAAATCCTATATATGAATGGATGAATGAATGGGTGATATGCAATGGAATGCAATATATAAATAGATGAGATGAAATGACGATCCATAGTGCTCTATTTTCATCATTGAGCTTTAAAATGTTGGAAGAGAATACAAACATCTTGACATAATGATTCAAGATGACCTGAGTATTCCTTACATGGATTTTATATAGCAAGTTAATACAAACGACTTGATATAAGGGTCAAGTCGACCAGAGTATTTCTTGCGGAACAGACAAGGATTATCTCCGTTCATGCGTGACTTGGATCAGCCTCCTTGATCTTAGGCTGATCATATCCTGAGACAAGTGCATAGCGTACTAAGAGATAAAACCTTTATCCAATTTGGATGAGGAGGAACCAAAGATTGAGCATCGTACCTACAAACAAATAGTATATACATAAAGAATAAAGAATAAGGATCCTTGGTAATGGTTCATGCCCATATGGTTGAGGTATACGTTGTAGTCAGCAAGCCGTAATGATCCATGACTACATTTGGCATAAGATCACGTAGCTTGGTGAACTTCCCATGTAGACACCATTAGTACATGCCCCAGAACTTCATCGGAAATAATGCGCAAATGATACAAAACAATGCTAATTGATCCCAATACAGATAAACAAATGATTGTACTTACAAATCAACCAAGTATTTGATAGCTTAACATAATTTTCTTGTCAAAGAAAACATCACTTTTGTCTTTGTTTTGGTAAGGAAGGATGCATCCTTGTTGAAGACAGTTTTGAGTGTTGATGTTGATTGTATGGTCGATTGATAAGTGGTCATTGTGTGAGTATTTTGTCAATGTTTGTTTTGGTATTTGCATGGATGAGTATGTACAAGGTGTTGCCATGTTTTTGTGTGATTTTCGATGTTTTATGATGTTTTTGGATTTTGTATTGTTTTGAATGTTTTTGGTATTTTGTTGAGACATTTTCCAATGTTTTTGGTATTTTGGTGATTGTTTGAATGAAGAACTTAATGAATCATAAGACAATGTAGAATCCACTTCCATCAATAGGTTAAGGGCATTGCCCCCAGTTTTAGACATGACTATGAAAAAGCGGGATGCAAGACGCATGGAGTATTATCATAATTGCAGATGAATAACAAGCCATGGTTTTGGATGGATGGATGTATGCATGAAGTAGATGTTATCGCAACAAGTCTGAAAGACAATGGAGCCAAAGCCTTTATGAGTGGTGCCTGTTTGCCAGGTTTTCACCATCGTACTTACCCAAGGTGCCACCGGAGTGGTTGTTCACTGTTTGGATGCATGATTTTTTTTTTTTTTTTTCTTTTTTTCTTTTTTGAATGTTTTTTTATTTCTTCAAGACATTTTTCTGAATGTTTTTGGTATTTTCTGGTATGCAGGGGAGCCTGATGCTCTGTACAACTTAGGTATAAAACAGTTTGAGGTGCATGCTATTGATTGGATTTGCAAGTGGTTCTCCTTCTGATGTAGCCAACTGATATGCCCCGGACCCAAATACAACTGTGACAACATATGGGCCTAGCCAGTTTGATTCAAACTTGCCTTGATGTTCTCTGTTTGGTTGGTTGCGAGGATTCTCTCGAAGAACAAGATCACCTACCTCAAATGTACGAGGTCTTACTTGGTGATTGTAGCTTCTGCTCATGCATTGCTGATAGGCTTTGAGATGATTGTATGCAACTTGTCGCTTCTCATCAAGTAATTCTAAGTCTTGGAGGCATGAGACTCTATACGCTTCATCATCTATTAGATTATGCAAGGAAACCCATAGTGATGGTATCTCCACCTCAATAGGTAAGATAGCTTTGGCGCCATAGACCAATGAGTAGGGAGTTGCGCCTGTAGGGGTTCGAATGCTAGTTCGATATGCCCATAGTGCTAGATTCAATTGAACATGCCAATCGCGACCGGCATCATTAACTGTCTTCTTTACGATCCACAATATGTTTTTATTCGATGCTTCGGCCTAACCATTGCTTTGTGGGTAATAAGGAGTGGAAAAGTGGTGTTGGATATGAAATTTCTCACAAAGTTCGCGGACATCCTGATTTTTGAAAGGAAGACCGTTATCTGTGATGATGGACATGGGCACACCATACTGATAGATGATGTAGTTGAGGATGAATGAGGTGATCTGCTTGTTGGTGACTTGGGTAAGTGGAACAGCTTCGATCCACTTTGTGAAATATTCAGTAGCGGTAATAATGAATTTATTGCCGTTGGATGAAGATGGATGGATTTTACCCACAAGGTCAAGGCCCCATTGACAAAAAGGCCATGGTGTTGTGATGGGTTGTAGTTCTTGTGCTGGTGCATGTATTAGGTCTCCATGAACTTGACATTTCTTGCATTTTCTGACAAAGTAGTAGGAATCTTTTTCCATAGATGGCCAATAATATCCATTGCCCAGGAGTTTCTTGGCTAGTGACGGACCACTCGAGTGAGTCCCGCAAATTCCCTCATGGACTTCTTCCAAAGCCTTTGTTATCTCACCTTGTTCCAGACATCGAAGGAGAGTACCATCAAGACCGCATCGGTATAGGGTTTCGGCAATAATGGTATATCGAGCAGTTTGGCGAATGAAGGTTTTACGTTGGTTATTCGATTGGTTGGGAGGAAGGGTGTGATCACGGAGATAGGTGTAGAATTCACCATACCATGGGGATTCAGAACTGACAAGGTGATATATCATTTCAGATTCGGGGATATCATAAGCGGGAATCCAAAGCTGTTCGACCAAGAACTCGTAGCGTGTTGAATTCTGTGGAAGATCTAGTAGAGATGCGATGGTAGCCATGGCGTCAGCAGCTCGATTCTGATCTCTTGGTATCTGCTCAAAAGTGATAGTAGTAAATGATGTCTTTAGAGTGTCCACCATTTTCTTATATGGCATGAGTTTATCATCCTTGGTCTGATATTCATCGGTTGCTTGTCGAATGACCAGTTGGGAGTCACCATATACTTGGAGTTCTTGTAACTTCCATTGTATGGCTAGCCTGAGTCCTGTGATCAAGGCCTCATACTCTGCTATGTTGTTAGTGCATGGAAATGTGAGCTTGTAAGACTTCGAGATGCTGTCACCTTGGGGTGTGATAAATAGAATGCCTGCCCCCGAGCCATGCCTAGTGTATGAACCATCAAAGTAGAGTTTCCATGGTTGTGTTGTTGTGATCATGAATATCTCTTCATCTGGAAAATTGGAAATGAGAGGATGATCACCTATGAGAGGTGCATCAGCCAACTAATCTGCAATAACTTGCCCTTTGATAGCTTTACGGTCTACATACTCGATGTCAAATTCACTTAGAATCATCACCCATTTGGCCAAGCGACATGTCAATGCTGCTTTGTTGAGTAAATACTTGAGTGGATCAATCTTTGCAATGATTTGTACTTTGTGTGTTAACAGATAGTGCCTCAGTTTAGTGGCTGCTAAGATTACTGCTAGGCAAGCTCACTCAATAGGCATGTAATTGAGTTCATAGCCCACCAATGTGCAACAGATGTAGTAAACAACACACTCTTTTCCTTCTGCATTATGTTGTGCTAGTAGTACACCCAATGTTGTACTTGTCGCTGAGATATATAATAACAACGGTCTACTTGGATCTGGTGGCATTAGCAATGGTGGATTCATAGATAGTCTTTAAGCATCTGAAATGCTTGCTGGCATTGGGCATCCCACTAAAAGCAGACGTTCTTGTGTAGCAGATGTGTAAATGGGTGACACTTATCAGCCAATTGTGCAATGAATCTTCGGATGGATTGAAGTCATCCTTGTAATGTCCTTAGTTGACTGATATTCTTTGGTGGTGGCATGTCCATAATTGCTTTTACCTTTGCTGGATCGACCTCAATGCCTTTGCTTGAGACAATGTATCCTAGAAGCTTCTCGGAGGTTACTCCAAAGACACATTTCTTTGGATTGAGTCGAACATGGTATTGTTCCAGTCTATCAAAGATTTTATCTAAGATGCAAAGATGCCCTTCTCTGGTGAGTGATTTTGCTAGTAAGTCATCAACATAATCTTCCATCATAGTATGCATCATGTCATGGAAGATGGTGGTCATTGCTCTTTGATAGGTTGCTCCTGCATTCTTGAGACCGAAAGGCATTACATTCCAGCAATATGTGCCCCATGGATAGGTGAAGGTTGTCTTATGTTGATCTTCTGGTGCAATCTTTATCTGATTGTATCCTGAAAAGCCATCCATGAGTGAAAGCATGGCATGTCCTACTGTCAGATCCACTATGATGTCGATATTTGGAAGGGGGAAGTCATCCTTAGGACAGGCCTTATTCAAAACTCTGAAGTTAGTACAAATGTGAATGCCCCCTTTTGGTTTGTCGACAGGCACAATATTGGAGATCCATTCTGCATAATCAATTGGTCTAATGAAACCAACATCTAGGAGTTTCTTGAGTTCTGTTTTGACTAGTACTGCAATTTGAGGATGCATCTTACGAAGTTTTTGCTTGACAGGTTTTGCTCCTTCTGCTACGGTAAGGTGATGCATGACTAAATCAGGATCAAGCCCAGGCATGTCTGCATATGACCATGCAAAGTTGATGTGACGCTTCTGGAAGAACTCTATAAACTTAGGCTATTCTTCTGGAGTGAGAAGAGATGCCAGATGTATGAGACGAGGATTTTCAGGAGTCCCCACATTGTATTCTTTGATTTCCTCGATGAGAATCGTTGATCGTTCCTGTTGTGCATTAGCAGGGAGAATGTCAAACCCTTCATCCTCAGGCACCTCAGAGAGGTTTTCACCATTGGATACACTCTTTCTTTTTACTTTTGTTGGATCAAACAGTGCCACAGTGTGGTTTTCACTAGAAGATCCATGTTTTATTGTTATATTTTTGCAGCTGAAAGGTTTGGCATCTACCCTGAAGTATGTTGCGCTATTAAGTTCAATGGCAAATCTAGCTTTGTGATCCCCGCTTGGTAGGTTATCCCTTAATTCCAAAAAGTCAATGATGGCCTCATTATTTTGGAAAAAGTCAAGGCATGGGGAATTTTGTTGGTTCCATTCGATGAGTTCAGGGTGGATAATGGGCATTACTTCATCGATTAGGTTAAGTGCGTTAGATGTATCAGTGAGGGTTAAGACGTTATGGTGAAGGTCGTTGATGGTACTCTCCTTGTCAGAATCAGGCGTAGGATGAGATGTAGGGTCTGTGGAAGATGTTTCCAGTTCAGGAACCCAAGTGGTCTTTATCTGTGCTTCTCCGTAAACAGGGATGTCTTTGCGTGGTGGAGGTAGTGATGCATCTTCCTCATCTGAAGTGTTAAGCTGTACAGAATCAAATTCCCACTCATGTGAGTCGGTCTCTGAGTCACTTTCCAGCATCCGATTACTATACCATACTGGGATGTCTTTTGAGTTAAATACTGCAGATGTGATTGGTTGATGTACCTTTGTAGTGATCGGTGCTACAGGAAGATTGATGGGGATAAAAGAATATGGTACCGAGAGTATCGGTAATATTGACTCAATTGCTTATGCGGGAACTGTTCATGCCATAGATGCTGCTGTGGGTTCTGATACAGTTGCTTCTGCTAATGGTGCTGCTGATGGGATTACGGGTTCGTTTGGTGGGATGAGTGGCATTAGTGATGGTTGTGTTGGGGTTTTGAGCCTCGGTGGCGTAGTTGTGATGGTGCTCGATGTTGCTTTGATAATGAAAGGTGTCCTTTTTGTAGTAGGCTAACATAATGGTTTGCTGGGTTTTCCTTTGAATTTGAGTTTAGGAAAGATCTCTTTTTCAAAGCCTAGGCCTGTATTACCTTTGGGCTTTAATTCCGGTAGCAGAGGTTCATGTTGTCCTTGTTTGCAACATCCCAAAGCACTCTGACCATCATACCCCATTCTTTGCATAATGAGGAGACCTTTGCCATACTGATCCGTAGGAATTTTAACTTGCGGTATATCAGTGGTGATGGGATCTTTATAGATCCATTCCACTAAGTCCTCATCTTGGGTTTCTTCTTCTTGACCTTTTCCAAGGATGAAAGGCATCAAAGCACATGTGGGCATGATTAGTGGCTGTTGTAGTAACTGTTGTGGTTTACCATGTGTTCTAGGAGAAGTGGGCATTTGTCCCACACAAAATAGTTGACTCAAGTTGTATTCCCCAGGACCTTCCTCTGCTATTTTCATTTTAAGCTTTTCTTGCTTTGGTATAGTGGTGTTCGAACTGGTAAGAGAGGCGGGACTTATATATGATGTGGATAAAATGGCTTCTCTATTATTAGGAATGGTAATCTTTGGTTGATGGTTGATATTATGACAGTATGCAAAGGGATTTGCATCGCCCAGAATTGTGATCTCTACACCGTTATGTGGGAACTTGATACATTGATGGTAGGTAGATGGAACGGCTTGCATGGCATGTATCCAAGGTCTTCCTAATAATAGATTGTATTGCAGAGGAAGGTCCAAAACCTGACAGATGATGTGTTTTACCACAGGACCCACTCGGATTGGGAGGACCACAACTCCTTTGGATGAATGCTCTATTTCGTCATGGGCTTTGATTGTGATCTTCTTGCGAGGATCCACTGATTCTATGGCATATCCAAATGTTGTGACCAACTGTAGTGTACAAATATTCAGGCCTGCTCCATTATCTGTCAAGACTCGTTTGATCCTATGCTGGTTGATAAAGCCTTCAATGTGTAGTGAAGCGTTATGAGGTTGTTGGAAGGAAGAGTTGTCACTTTCGGAAAAAGTGAGACGAGGTGATGACTTTAGACTTCCAACCATGGCTTGGAATTGGTCTGTATTCAAATTTGCAGGAACTGACGCCTCTTGGAGTGCTTGATCCAAGATAGTTTTATGGGATGGCGATAGGCGCAATAGCTCTAAAATGGATATAAGCGCAGGGGTTTTGTCTAATTGTTCCACAAGATTGTATTGCTTTGGGATGGAGGTGGTGCCTTGTGGAGCTGCTTTTATGGTGGCCTTGCCACAACGTGTAACAACATTGCAATTTGAGTTGGGATTTTTGAAGGTTATAGTTGCAACTTGTTCACTGGCATCATACAGGTGATTTATAGTATAATTATATGCAGCCTGCGTATAATATGTGGTATCAGTGCCTCGCCTAGAAGTGGAAGGACCCCTTTGATCTTGTGATGGAAGTGGATTTTTGAACATCAGATGATCATTGTTCATTGTTTTTGGGTCATGTCCTTCTATTTCAATTTCTCCTCGATCAATAAGATCCTGAATAAGATCTTTTAATCGGTGACAATTACTTGTCTTGTGTCCTTTTCCTTGATGGAATTCACAGTGTTCAGTATCTCTCCACCATGCCGGTTTGACCTGAGGTTCATAGTTTGATGTTTTAGGGAGAGTGACCAAATTTTGAGAAATGAGTTGTCACAATACTGTTTCAATGGGTTCCCCTAAGGGAGTGTATGTGTGTTTTTGTTTTTGCTGACGAGGTCTTGGTTCATCGTGAGATGTGATGCGACCTTGATTAGAAGGAACATTTGTGTTGTTTTGAGGTGGAGGATTTTGTCCTGCAAATCGAACCACAGGTTGTGCATTTTTTATAGTCCTGGCATCCACAACCCCATCGTTGACGATATTCTTGTTTTTGTTCCAGAAGCTTGGTTTATCACTATTGAAGCGTGGGCGAGGACCATCCTTTGGTTCATTATAGATTTTGATGAGTCCTTTCTTGATAAGTGCCCTTTCACATTTCAAACCCTTGGTGATCATATCATTAAAAGAGTCAATGTCTTTGACATCCAGGTGAAATTCCATTTCTTCGTTTAAGTTGGAAATGAATATTTCCACTAGTTCTCGTTCTGGTAACTAAAGAGAACGTCTGCTAGACATTGGGCACCATCGTTGCAGGAATACTGAGAATAGTTCACCTAGTTTTTGTTTAGTGTTGCACAGATCAGCCATGGTGATGTCGCATTCAATGTTATGAGATTAATGAGCTAGGAACTTCTGGATGAGTTCCTCAAATGTTCTAATGCCACCTGGTAGTCGGGAAAACCATGATGTGGTTGTTCGTCCCAAGATTTGGGGAAAAAGGCGCATTAGGTATGTGTCTTCATATGCCACTTCGAGACAAGCGGAATGAAATTCTCTGACATGATCACGGGGATCTCCCTTTCCTCTATATTTTTTAAATTTGGGTGTTTCGAATCCTCGGGGAAAGGGTGGCATATAAAGATTCCTATCAAAAGGATAGGGATAGATGTCATTAAGTGAGAATCGGTTAGTTTTGATACCACTATGAAGCTGTTGGGCAAGATTCTTGACTTGTTGCCACAACATCTCCATTTCATTTGGAGGAGGAGGTGGTGGGTTACCTCGAGGAATGTTATATCTGATGGGATCTCTTCCTCTGTCCTCTTCATGGCGACTTTATCTTTCAGATGCTTGTCTTAATTGGGCAAGATCAAAGTCAGAGGGGAGTTTTGCTCCTTCTTGAGTTTTAAGAAGTGAGCATCCGCATTGCTCCTGAGTATTTCGTCAAATAGTCTGTTAAAGAGAGGGTTATGCTGAGCCCTTTCTATTGTTGCAGGAGTAGGAGTACTTGGGTTTTCGTCATTTGCATTTCCTCCAAGTGCTTCTTGAAATTCATTGAGATTTTCCTCTTCTTCTTCTTCCATTTCTATTTCTCGTTGCCTTGACCATGATCGAGTTTGAGCCATTTTGCTTACAAGCTTTTGTTGAAGTTGTGTGAAAATGATTATGAGTTTTTGATGAAATGAGAGATTGATGGTTGGTGAATTGTGTTGCATGTGGATCTCTAGCACTTTTAAGGTAGATGTAACCGAAATTCCTTCTTTGAATTGCTTGTTTGTTTTTGATAGGGTTGGATGTGATAAGGTGTAGAGAAATCTGAGATGTGTTATAGATTGAACTACCTAGTAATGAGAGGATTCACTCATAAACTAGTTTTAACCTGCGTAGATGTGTCTCTTAGGATGAGCTTATCCTAGATGTAGAAACAATCTAAAAAGTGATGTGAAACATTTGATTCAAGCAATATCTAAAAGAGAACTTGGGACAAGAACCTCTTAATGTTTTGAGAGTCGGGATGGATTGATGATGAAGTGATGATGTATGAGTAAGATAATGGATGAAATGTTTTCAACTTCAATAAAAACTTTGTGTCACAAATGGGACAAACTCTATCTCTTCCCTTTCAGGTGTTGGTGGTATTTCTCGAGCTGTGTTGTATGTGATACAGATGTTTTTGAAAAAGTTGGGATTAATCTTACCTCCTTGGTTTTTGTGATAACTCAGAGCTCTATATTGCATAAAAGCTCTGCGGTTCAATGATTCTGAATCAAATTCATTTGTTTTGCCTTGAAGGTAGAGGTGCATGCGGCGCAGAAAAACTCTATGGGAGACAAAGATTTGTCTATTTATATAGAAGAATTTCCTCCTTTTAATCAAAGCCTTTGGGCTTAATGGTCTTCTTTTCAAGTTGATATTCTAATGACGCTTCTTCTTTCGCAAGATGTGAAGAATGGTCATACAGTTTTGATACTTTTGTTGTTTTTCTCTTTGTTTTTGATGTGTTTGGTTGTTTTGAAAAATGTTTGGTTGGATGAATACTTTGTTTTTGGAAGTGATTTTCTGATTTGATGTTTCTTTGACAAGAAAACAAAGCAAGCACACAAACACAAGAATGTTGCCCCAAAGGCACAAATGAGTATGGGTCTAGATCAACCCAATCCTTGGACTTGTATATGACCCTTCCTTTAGATGTATTTTAAGGTGTATTTCCAAAGCCTAAAGTCGGCTCAATTTGCACTTGGCCTTTAAAACAAACATAGTTCAAACACTTTTTATCCCTAAGGTCAAATGGCCAGTTGTGATAAATTTAGCCCACATCTTGATATTTCTTCAAATTTGGTTCTACATACCTTATGAATCCCGTCGTGGTAGGTAAGGATGTGATATACTAAGTCTTGCATGAGCATAACAAATAGATGATCCCTATGATGGGGGAGTCACCACTTTTATCAAGCCACAAGTGACTTTTCAAAAAGCTATGTTTCTACTCAAGGAAATAAGTATGGTGAGTATCTTGGGAGCAAAACCATCTATGCTCTTGCACTAAATTATATCGCAAATATCCTCAATCAATAGAATGGGTGGGGTACTACTAAAAGGTGTTTAGTCATGTTTGATGTTTTTGGACATAAGTTCATTTTGTAGTGACTCACTTAAGAGCCTTGTAACTGGTGGTGGGGCCCATTTGTCCTTTTGGCTAGTTACACTATAGGAACAGCTATACCCAAGGCTACAGCTTTCGCTCTCACCTGATTTCTATAGCGGCTTGAAGGATTTACCGCTCGAGGTCGTTCCCAAGAGTATCGATCCCTTGACAAGCCTCTCTTAAAAAGATAAAATTTGAGTGTTACTAACACTTTTCTCTTGCACCTAGGACCACGAAAGCCAAGGGAGAGGATAGTGTGTGTTAGAGGTAGGACCACTCGACCGACTTTTTGCACAAGCGTGCCAAACATGAAAAACACTTGTTCTTTTTAATCCACCATTGCAATGTGATCTAATTATTTTGGAGATGTTGCTCCAACAATCATGATGTTCTTTTTAATTTTAAAGGCAATATGTTGTAATCTAGAAATGGGAAGTCCTGGTCAACTTAACAAAAAGCACGCTTTGCTTGAAGTAAACTTGTTTTTGAGCTTGAAGGAAAAATGGCTTGTTCTTTTTAGATTGCCCAAAACAAAGTGTTGATTTGTAAATTTCTTTAAGTTGATGCAAGAAAATAAATTTTGTTTTGTTGATTTTAAGCACCAAAACAAAGTTTGTTTCCTAACTTGCAAAAAATAAAGTTGTTTTGTTCAGTTTTTAATGCACCAAAAGACGAGTGACCCTAACTAGAAAGCAATGAAATTTTGTTTGTTCAAGTTTTAAAAGCACCAAAAGACAAGTTTGTGATGATTTTTTTTTTTATGGTGAGTTTTAAACCTGCACAAACAACAAATTGTTAGTAAAATCTATGTCCAAGGGGGGCTTCCACAAGCCTAAAATTTTTCATTTTTTTTGGTTACAAGGTGATTTTTATGACATTCTGTTACAATAGCGCTAGTCTGTGTTTGAATAGAAGCGCTATTTAACGCAAAAGCGCTGAAAGAAGGGGAAAGACAGAGAGGGAAAAGCGCTGAAAAAGGGTTAATAGTGCCAAAACAACGTCAAAAGCGCCAAAATGGTTCCAAAAGCACTGAACTTGAGACAATAGTGCTATTGTAAGAACAATAGTGCTAAAAGCATAAGTGTCGATAGCGCTAGAACGAGTTCAATAGCGCCAAAGCGCAACCTGTGTGACACTTTCAACATTCAGGCATGTTAGTTTTTTTTTTAAAATGCTATTTTTGGTGTTTCGATTTACGTCGGGTTCGCTAAATGATGCTATGCTAAATGGACAAGGTTACTCTGAGATAAATAACACACACACAAGAAACCGTTAGTGTTAGTCAATCAAAAACTAATCTAAACAGGCATATCAAAAGAGATACTAAAAACATGAAAGCATATTTAACTAAAGAAGCAAATATGATGAGGCATCTCCAAATACCTCCTAACATGCTCTTATCTTTTTCTCCTTTGTTCATCTCCTCTCCAAGTTCCAAAATAGTGTAGCTCTCAGCAGCTTTTTGCACTATGAATGCTTATGGAGGATTGAGATTGAAATATTGGTCTAAATGTAAATAAAGAAGCTAATATCAAGCTATTGATATTAAAATGATTGATTTCATCCAAAATGACAGGATATTAGTTAATTATGCTAAAATGCTCTCTTAAAATGCCTATAGCTTAAATGCATACAAGTTTTCAGGATCTAGATTATGAAGAAATGGGCTCTATTTATAGGGAAAAAGGAGCAATGGATGGTTGAGATTGAGCAATCTCAACAAGGGTCAGGATTGAATGATTTCAAATCCATGTGAGGGCTTTCAACCCAATCTCAGGATGACAAGTGTCAATGTGAGATAGGTTGAGAGGGGAGGGAATAAGCATTAAATGCTTGATATGACCTTGGGAGTTAAAGTCAAGGTTAGTTGAATGAATAAACTCTTTATTCAAGGAATAAAGCTTTTATCCAATGGATAAACTCTTGTGCAAATGTGAAAATGATGAATATGGTCAAAACAATAAATGTTTGGGGAGACAAGTTTGAAATAACCATAAATGGTTATGTAAGAGCCATAAATGGTCATGTAAGAGCCATTAGTGGTCTTGGAAGACTTTGGGGGTTAATTTGTTGAACACACAAAGCATTAAATGCTTTTCAAAGACTTTGGAGTCATTGAGAAGTGACTCCATTTTGCTTAGGAATGTGACAATAATTAGGGGATGGATTAGGCTAATTAGGAAGGGGTTAGAAGAATCTAGAAGAGGATTAGATTTTGCAAGTGGATTTGGTGGGTGAGGGAAAATAGGATTTTATTAAAATAAAAATTCATTTATTTCAATAAATGTGTGCAAGTTGCATTTGTAGGAAAATGCAAGTGGGGGGGGGATAATGATTTAAATAAATATTTTTATTTAATTTATTTAAAAGAGGAAAAGGGGATTTGAATTAAATAAATATATTTTATTTATTTAATTGATTTGAATTTGATTTAATGAATTAATTAAAATAAATTGAATAATTTATTTAATTAATAGAAGAATGTTTGGAGATGAATTAATTAAATATTAATTTAATTAACTGATGGCTAGTGGATTTTTAATCAAATAAATAGCGAATATTTATTTAGTTAAGCTAGACAGATTTGTGTGACTACAATATCTAAAACATATTCTTTATAAATCACTTTGTCAGGAACAACAAAAAATGCACCAACAAGGTCACTCATCGCAAAATCAAACAGTTGAATCTCATAACTAGGTCTAGCCTCACTATAAACACTAATAATCTTAGAATTTTCCATAAGAAAATATCACAAACAAGAGACACACCTTTTATTGATCTCCTTTACTCCTCTTTGTACTCTGTAGCTCTTTGATTGCATTTGCACAAATGAATTCTGAAGAACAATACATAATCATCATGTAGGGTTTCCTCAAAAGTGGATACACTATGTACCCAAAGTCATCGAAAAAGTTTTGGACCATCAAAATTGCTTAAATTCTACCAAAAATGTCTTCCAAACATCTGTCATACTGAGAACAACTCAACACCAAACCAAGAGGTGACAAAAGATCTACGTTAAGTTCTCCCCCTCAGACACAACTGTCTGAGATAGTTACCAGAAGAAGGGTTTGCACCCATAGAAGGTGTAGATCCATCATCAATCTTTTCCTTAGTCTTATCATCTAATTTCTTCACCCATTCCATGTTCATTTTCTCCTTCTCTTAATTAATATTAATTCTCTTTTTCGAATCACTAGGTTTCTCAATCTTATTTCTACAATATTTTGCACATGTCTTATTTTGTTACAATTGTATCATACAAGACCTCTCTAAGGTTTGCTACCATGCATTCTACCATTTTTGAACCTCTAATTTGTTCTACAATCAACAAATTTGCACTCATAGGCCTTAGAAAAATATCAGTATCCATTGAAAGGTTGAACACCTCTGGTAAAACTTGAATTTCCATATCTATTCCAAATCATCCTACTTTTGCACTCACTTGCTTTATGACCAAACTTGTTATAGTAATGACAACTTCCATTAAATAGTTGATTCCTAATCTAATTTCTGTATTCACCAATTCTATGACCAAATATATTATGTGAAAAATAGTTACCATTAAAAGATGAACATTTGGAGAGAACAAGAGGAGGTCTCTGAACATTCTTTAGGTTTCTGAAGATTGGAATGAAATTTTGCTGGTCTTTATTAGGCCTCTTCAAGTCATCATTAATTTTGTCTTTACTTTTATTTAACTTTGAACATTCACCATCCTCATATCCAAGTCCACTTTTGTCTTTACCTTGTTTCTGAGAGTTAAGTACAACATCCAACACTTCACTGCCTCCTTTAAGTTTCAAACCTTTATCAATTTGTTCTTTTGCAATTTTTAGTTCCTCCTTAAGTTTGGTAATTTCTTATTCAAGTCTTGAGCATTCTCTAGTCTTGTACCATCAAGCTTTGTCTTAAATAAATCAATGACCTCTTTTCCTTTATCAGGTGGACTTCTTAGATAAGAAATCTTTTCAACTGCTTTTGTATGCTTCTCTTTGTTATCATCCAAGTCTATCAATGCAGATCTCAATTTGCCTCCCATGTCAACAATGCCATCAACATTATCCCAATCAATCTAATCCATATCATCCATTTCATTCAATTATCCTTCAAACATAGTGTTCAAAATCTTAGATCTACCTCAACAGCGAAGATATATCCTCAGGAACCAAAGCTCTAATACCAATTGTTGAAAACTGTCAAAAGTTGAGAGTTGGGTGGGGGGCAGGGTGAGTCAACGTATACAAAAATGAAAACTTGATCATATAAATTTACTTGAACAATAACATTCATCCAAACACTTATGCATGAAAGTAAAAAATTGAACCATCAAAAATATCCAAACAAAAAACACCATGATTTTTATGTGGAAAACGCAAACTGGGAAAATCCATGGTGAGAATCAAATCATAATGTATAATAATTGTTTATAATGATTAAGGCCATCAATCAAAGAGCTCACTGCTCTAGACATATAGAATAAGGCACACAACCTTAGGAAATATACAAGATAAAGACTTGCACAACTGAAGACCACTTCTTCAGGACAAGATACAAAGCAACTGTTTAGATATAATAGGAACAATAAATTGAACTATATACAAAAAAAAACATATATCAGAATGTGGATAATAGTTCACATCATGATACTCATATGTCTACTCTTTAATACATCTGAACCTTTGTTTCTCTTCAAATTCACATTATATCTGCACTACACACCTCACCACATTACTTCATATTCATCACACCAAAAGCCTTTTATTGATCTGTCCATTATATATCAATCAGATCAACAATAATCCCTATGAGTTCAGCCAAAAAGAAAAGTGTAGCGTTTGCATAAAATCGACCCAAAATTTATTATCTGGAAGGTAAAGAAGACGTGTGAAGGTTCACACCAAGTCATCACAACTTCCAATCATCATTGAAAACCTTTGCATGTAACTTCTCAAACCAATATGCATAAGCTGATACAAATTGATTTTCTTAATCCAAAAATAGAATAAGCGATCCACCACAAAAAAATCATAACACCTTAGGAATAGTAACAATTGATTTACAATAATTTCAAGACAAGGAAGGTGACACATTACTCTACACACTCCTAAAAAATAGCATTAGAACAATAATGTTGTTCATGAACAACTATCCAAACAATCTGGAAATCTAAAGACACGCTGACAAAACAATTATGTAGTAGACAACATGATCATCTATACCATATCTAGTACAAACACATATCCCAGACCATAATATAGTTTACCAGAGAAGTCATCAAAAATAACAACATCACTTCCAGACCAAGGAACATTAAAATTCCATCTAAACACCTTAAATCATCCTCCCAGATCATCCAATCAACACAACATGAATATGAAAACAACTCTGTAGCATAACATCATTCAAACAGGCATCCAGACCAACAACTAGATGCATCTAATCATTAGGAACATGAACATACTGAACCACATACTTCTACTATGCATCTCTTCCAATTAACAACATAGACATAACAATATATACATCAAAATACATATCCAGACTAACAACACCAAAATCACCAACATCCAAAGCACACAGGTTTGACATCAATGACAATAAAGAAACTCATTTATGCAACATTGGTTTGTTTCTTGCTAACATGAGGATGACTTTGCATGTTTCATTTGATTTGGATCTACAAGTAATGCAAGTTATGGATTAGCTACCCATTTTCTTGCAATGGGATGACTTGGATTAATGGTCATTACTACACTAGTATGTTACTTTGATATTGTAGGATGGATATATAGTGACTTTATTTCAGATTTAGAGTTGATATGTTGATTGTGTGAACTTTTATCTATGTTGGTATACATTGTTTTAAGGTATGGTTAGCTTGGATGAATTCTAATTTGTTGTGGTTGTTATTCCAAGTGGTATGAGTAAGGCAGTTACTCAGAGCCTTTTTTATCATAGAAATCTTATGCTTATGCTCATATAGAGACTTTTGCAAGTTTTAGTGATAGTTGACATGGTTCACCTTGGCATGTTCATTTTCTTCCATATGTGACATGTTGGAGCATGTGAGGATTTTTTAGCTTGATGGTGGTTGTCATGGTTTATTTTATAGGTGTCTTGTTGGAGCATGAGAGCATGGTTAAGATTCAGATGGTACATGGATGGCTAAGGGATGTTTTCCCCTTATTTTTGATTCATATGGATGTATTTACAATGTATGATGTCAAGTGAGAGAATGTTAGGATTAAGGTGCAATCTACCTTGTAAATTATATGGCATGGTTCCAACATCCTTTGAAAGTATCCTAATGAACTTAGGATGTGTTAGGAAAATATTTTGTAATATTTAATTCTCACCATTCTTTTGTAATACATTCATAAGGGGTGATGGGTTCCACTAGCAATAGTTAAAGTGGGTTGTGAACATAATTATTCAATATTGTTTTCCCCACTTATGGATGTTTAGAGCAATATATTTAATCAATCAAGGAAGTGGAAAAAGAGTAACCTATGGGCTTCTCCATGTGGTAGTGTGGAAGAGGCAACAAGTGTCTCGTAGTTTCTAAACATTTATTACATTTAATGTAATGTCTATCTTGCAAATATAGGTGTCCATGTTGGAGGGAATTTATTGGAAGCTAAACCAATATCTTTTCAAGTTTTGTGGAGTTATTCCAGGGGTTCTAGTCATGATAATTGAAGATTCTTCTTTGGGAACCTTTTTTGGTAGTTTTGGAGCTGTTGCCATTTTGTAAATATAGCCTTTTGGGTGTAGAATTAAGTATAATAGTTGAATGTAAATTTCTCTACATGAACAAAGGATGGATGGGAGATGGATGGGAGGCATAAGGAGGTTGTTCACATGTACATAGGTGATTCTAGAGTAGAGGCAAAGAGGAGAATGTAAGTGATTGTATTGTAAGCACATTTATTATTGTTAATGCAAGCTTGCCCTCTCTTTCTGGTGGATTTTTTTCCCTTGAGGATTTCTCTATGTAAATGTTATATTATGTGTGGATTTTATGTTGTTGATTTATTCCTTATTTATGCTATCTTATGATTATGTTGATCATTATTTATTTATATTATAAGTTCACATAAGGCGGGTTTATTAAGTGTGGTTAATAGGTTGATTGTTGGCATCATAAAGAAGAAGGATCTGATCATCAGTTTTCCATAATTAAGGAAAGTTAATTTTCATATTTTTATATGAGTTTCATATTTTCATGTTGTAACTATCAAAGCCTTGAATCTCATCCTTTGATTAATTTATTAGATAGAGATTGATTTTCACAATCTTTGGTATTGAACCTGTTTATTTCCCAACATGTTGAGTGCGCTCTCCAAGTTTACACATTTTTCAATGTCAAGTCAAAAAAATGACATGGTTATATAGATCTCTCTCTCAGCTTTCCAACCATGTAATTTTTTTCCTATTTTGATTATGTTAACATTTTGATCTTTAATCTCTTTTGCTAGTGCCTCCACTTTTTGTCATAAACCTATGTATGGTATTTTTGGTCTCATTTTTACTCATTCATTGAAATTTGAAATATATTACATTTTTAGAAACTAAAATCCATTCTACACACATTAAAAAAAAATGATTTTTGATTAGTTTCTAAAAAATTAGGGGGGGGGCAGGCTCAATTTTCTACTTTGTCGGATGTGTCCACTTTGAAAATTAGTAAAAAACCATGTATTCATTAAAAAATTAGCAAAATAATTGGGAATAAACTACAAGGTTTTGCCTAATTTTTAATTGAAGTTATTTTTTGAAATACTAAAAAAAGGTTAGCATTTTAGTGGGGCCACACTAGATGCTATGTTATGTTTTTTGATAAAAACAAGAGGCTTTTTAAGGACCCCTTTTTGAAAATCTTAATCTTCAAAATTTTCAAAAAAATAAAGTAGTTTAGAAAGTATATTCAGAGCACTATAACTCTTGTTCTTGTTGCAACTTTTAATTTTGAGTATAACTATCTTCAATTTCTCATCCAAGATTAGACATTCTTGATTTCGAGAAAAAAAATGGTGGCCACTTAATACCCCTTTTGGTCTCCCATATTTGTGCACTTACCCTACATAACTAAAAAGAGAAGGGATAAAAAGAGGGAACAATAAAATCAATTAGTGGGAGCGGGATGAGAAAATGAGAGACGGGGATAATAAGGTGATGAAGATTGAGGTGGTGATTGAGGATGAAGAGATGAATTAGAGATAGTAAGTAATAATATGAATTAGTAGAAGGAGAAGGGGATTGGCAGGGAAAATAAAAAGTGGATAAGGTTGAATACACCACAAGACTGAGAGGGGGGTTGAATCAATCCACACCTTAAAATAACTTATTTATAATCTTTTGAGCTTCAAATCACAATTAATTTACTTCTACACTTGTAAAAAATAAAACCATAAATCACAAAACACACAAGAACACCATATTCACGTGGAAAGTTGTTGGGTGAAAATTTTGTAAAATCATGGAGGTTTACAAAATGTGGGTTTTCACCACAATATGCAAGACAATATCTCTTAGAAGGAACTATACAATCTCTCTTATTTATAAGGTAAGGCTCCCCCTTTCTACTGCAATCTATATTTAATATTATCCTACATGCTAACTTTACACTAATACAGGACAATACAATTATTTCACTCTCCTTTTTCAGAGTAAGTATTTTCCTAATTTTCTGTCTAGAATGGATTTCTTATCTTAAGACTTAAAACAATTCTCACTTACAGTAATTCAAAAATCTATACTAATTAGAAGTAAAGTGTCCATAAGAGTATAAAGCCTTTGCGTGTTACATATCGGGGACAGGGAACCCTTTATCACTCGATTTACTGAATAAAATAGAGGGCGCTCTTCCAATATCAAGCTTACAGCTCTCCCTCTCTATTTTGAAAAGTATATAGAAATGGTAGGCACTGGTAGTGATATACTCGGTGATAAAGGGGCAACTACCTCTCTATGGAAGGGAAAGGAAAGGTTTATCCGCTCATAATGATGGTAGAGTCTCTCTGGGTTGGAGGTATAATAGTAGTCACAGAAATTCCTCCCCCTCTTACTCAGGATAGCTAGCGAGAGGAATACTCTTATCTAAGGCTTTTAAGAATGAATCAAATCTTATCTAAGGATAGAGAGCCACCCGCCTGCATTTTCAGATACGAGTGAGTGAGCACTTTTTCTGCTATGAATGACCTCTCCATTTTGAAGCTTGCTCTTTGAACCGGCCTATCGCTCTCCTATATAATAGCAAGTGCACCCATTGATTCATACGGGCCCTACTGAATCAATGGGTTCTCAAGCTACCCCTGCTATAGGTGGTGCCTGCACCTTAGATGCTTCTTTTGAAATTACTACCATAGAGACCTTGACACACGAAGCTATTGATCCATCAGCTATTGAGGGCTCACATCCCGTTCGATCGTGAAATCGGATAAAAAGCACTATTACTAGAGGTAGGTGCACCTAAGCCCAAATCTAACCGGCTTATAGTACCTAGGATGTGCCTATGCTCTTTTCAGATCCAAAAACAGATCGAGACCCAGCTTATCAAGACCCTCATTGCTTCCTTTTCTGAAAAATGAGCTATGGGACGAGAAAATAGCAACGAAGCTCAAAGTCTTCACCTTGCTACTATCCTATAAACCTCTTTACAAATAACTCTTTTAACCAATATTTTTCCAAATAAAAAATAAAGCACAAAGTCTTTATGTTGCCACCTGAATACAATTAATGAAATTTTTGAAAATATAATATAGTAAAGCTCAAAGTCTTTAACTTGTTACCCACACACACAATTCTACTTCTAAATTTCCAAAGTAGCACAAAGTCTACTTAGAAAATTTGAATTACTCTTCAATATATCACACAACTCACACTTCTCAACTCAAATCTTCAATAATATATGACATAAATAACACAATAATATCTATATCATAAAAAAAGATGATTCCAACACAAAGTTTGAAAGCCAAAATTTGTCTTTTTCTTATTTGATTGAGCTTGCAAAATCACAATTTGAACACAGAGTTTCACTTTGCTTTTTACTTTGGCAGATATTTGTTGCAAGAAATAAAAGATAATAATTACAAAGAGCACCCTCATATATATAGGTGAGGTGCAATGAGAAAAAATAGTAAAATTGCAACTAATTAAGACTAAGTCAAAGAAAGAGTTTGATTTAACTTAGGACTTATGCAAAAATATTATGCAAAATGACACTGAAAATGTCAATTGAGACTACAAAATGACACTAGACTAAGAATGCATAAAAATGAAAAAGTTGTTGGAGCTCCATTTTGTGTTTCATCATCTCCATATTTATTTGTAGGTTGATCTTCAACATCTATTGCCTCATTGTCTAAATCAGGGGGTTCATAATCCGAGTTTTCCCCTAATACTTCTAACTCCTTCTCCTCCTAACCACTTGGACGAGATGATTCAATTTTCTCCCTTCCTTTACCTTTTCCCATTCTAAATTTGAACCTAGGAGTAGTAGCTAGGGCATTAGGGTCTTGTCTGTTCTTTGTTCTCAACTCTGATTTCTTCCCAATAGGTCTTGCAATATCTTCTTCTAAACTTGTGGTGAACTCTTTAAGTTGGATGCCTTTCGAAGCATGCCACACATTAGTGTTTGCAAGAATCTTTTGGAACTGAGTTTTTATGGAAACAACCTCCTTTTGTGACCATTGAATTAAATGAAGAGGAGCACTATCTATTTTATTAGCCTCATACATAGGCTCAAGAAAATTACCATCATTATGAAGGTCTTCAGGTACATCTGCCAAGTTGAGATCAATTATTTACTCTTTGGTGAGATGGCAGTAGTCAAGCTTCCTAATATCCTTCTCTTTCTTATAGTCTATCCAAATATCTTCAATCCTATGAACATGGGTATATTATCTTTTCAACTTGTTCTCCATGCTTCTATAATCAAAATCCTTTCGGGCTCTAAAATATTTCATTGTGACTCTTCTCATTTCTTCATCCATGGCTCTAGCTTTCAAAACTAAATTAATTAAATACGTCCCAGTGGACAAAGAAAACTTGAACCCCAACCTATGTGAACTTTATTGTCTCTCATGAACATATACCATTTGTCGTGCTAACTCCATCAAGACAATCTTGTTGGATGGATACCTGGGAAGCATGAATAGTTGGTCATCCAAAACAACCAACTCTCAAGTAAGTGAAATTGGGAAATTGGAGAAACATGCATCCATACTTAATAACCATTTCCCAAGCCTGATCTAAAACTCTTTTATCTTCTAGACTTTTGTCAAACAAAATAGAAAAAATGACCAAAGAAAGCATCATTGATTCTTCTGAAATGATATTGACTTTGCTACAAAGTCAACTGTGGGTAGTACTTCCAGACATGAATAGACCTCATGTCACCTTCTATAGATAGTGTAGTCACACAAATCTGTCCAGCTTAATTAAATAAATATTCGCTATTTATTTGATTAAAAATGCACTAGCCATCAGTTAATTAAATTAATATTTAATTAATTCATCCCCAAACATTCTTCTATTAATTAAATAAATTATTCAATTTATTTTAATTCATTCATTAAATCAAATTCCAATCAATTAAATAAATAAAATCTATTTATTTAATTAAATCCCCCTATTCCTCTTTTAAATAAATTAAATAAAAACATTTATTTAAATCATTATCCCCCCCCCCCCACTTGCATTTTCCTACAAATGCAACTTGCACACATTTATTGAAATAAATGAATTTTTATTTTAATAAAATCCTATTTTCCCTCACCCACCAAATCCACTTGCAAAATCTAATCCCCTTCTAGATTCTTCTAACCCCTTCCTAATTAGCCTAATCCATCCCCTAATTATTGTCACATTCCTAAGCAAAATGAAGTCACTTCTCAAAGACTCCAAAGTCTTTGAAAAGCATTTAATGCTTTGTGTGTTCAACAAATTAACCCCCAAAGTCTTCCAAGACCACTAATGGCTATTACATGACCATTTATGGCTCTTACATAACCATTTATGGTTATTTCAAACTTGTCCCCCCAAACATTTATTGTTTTGACCATATTTATCCATTTCACATTTGCACAAGAGTTTATCCATTGGATAAAAGCTTTATTATTTGAATAAAGAGTTTATTCATTCAACCAACCTTGACTTTAGCTCCCAAGGTCATATCAAGCATTTAATGCTTATTCCCTCCCCTCTCAACCTATCTCACATTGACACTTGTCATCCTGGGATTGGGTTGAAAGCCCTCACATGGATTTGAAATCATTCAATCCTGACCCTTGTTGAGATTGCTCAATCTCAACCATCCATTGCTCCATTTTTCCTATAAATAGAGCCCATTTCTTCATAATCCAGATCTTGAAAACTTGTATGCATTTAAGCTATAGGCATTTTAAGAGAGCATTTTAGCATAATTAACTCATATATTGTCATTTTGGATAAAATCAATCATTTTAGTATCAATAGCTTAATATTAGCTTCTTTATTTACATTTAGAGCAATATTTCAATCTCAATCCTCCATAAGCATCCATAGTGCAAAAAGCTACTGAGAGCTACACTATTTTGGAACTTGGAGAGGAGAGGAACAAGGGAGAAGGAGCTAAGAGCATGCTAAGAGGCATTTGGAGATGCCTCATTATCTTTGTTTCATTAGTTAGAGATATTAGCATGATTTTAGTGTCTCTCTTGATATGCCTGTTTAGATTAGTTTTTGATTAAATAACACTAACGGTTTCTTGTGTGTCTTGTGTTGTTTATCTTAGACTAACCTTGTCCATTTTGTAGGGCACCAGATAGACCTGGAAAAATTCTCATGGTTGTCGTAGTGTATACCAAGTATGAAGTCATGTAGAACTTCAGAGTGGTAGGAGCCTGGGTAAGCTGATCACAAAGTGCATCACTTATTTGCCTTCCCCAAAAGATTATTTTCTTATTTTGTCTTATGACATGAATGTACTGATACATCCATTCATAGTATGTAACTGAAGTTGGAAAAGCTTCTACCTTTCTAAGAAGAGTGATTAGGTCATTCACTTCTTCTATGAAATCACTTTGGTGAATAGTCTTGCGCCACCTAGCAATGGTTGGCCTAGGAATTTTTAACCAATTATCATTAATATTCTTCTTGTGCCTGTTTGAATTTTTCTCATAATAAACTTCAACTGACTCTATATTATATTGACAAAAGAGTCTATATCTAGACATTTGAACAATGTATCAAAGAAATATTCATCTAAAACTAACACCTTATTCCCATCAGTATCTTTAACACTTCTACTTACTGGATCAAAATGGCTAGCCACCGCAAGCATGAACTCGGGATTTTGAACTAACATGGGGAAGGTTGCAACCAAATGTATACTAATAAATTGATAGTGGGTTCCATCAAATAGTAATTAGGAGGATTCTCAACCCTTTTGAGAAACTCATCTAGGTCTACATGACCAATCTCTATATCTTTGATATGCTTAATGTTGGAGGCCACCGAAGACTATGGAAATGTAGGATGAATATCTTTCTTTTTGAACGTCATATTTTTCTGACTTGGAGAGGATGGGTCATCTAGTAGAAACTGCAACATATTTGAGAAAAATATCTTCATGAAAAACATCTTCAAGAAGGCTAAAAAGGCCTTGTCTTCAAACATCCTCCAAGGGTAAAAATTTCTTCTTCATACTTAGAAAAATTATAAGTAAACAATTGCATCTTATATTTCTACACTTAAATTTTTTCTAAGTGCAAGTGTCAATTGGGTCCATATGCCCAATTTACACCTAGGGTGGTGCTTATGAAATGTATGGTACAAATCGGGTCTACAAATCTGATTAACACCTGCATAGGTAAATAAACACTAAAGATCAAGAGGAAAATATTATGTAAGTCATGTCTATAGGCCCAACCTACACTATAAAAGATCAAGAGGAAATGATGTAGGTTGGGTCTGTGAACTAGCATACACCAAAAAGAAAAACAGAGGCAATGTTCTTTGGGTTCGTAGACCCGAACAACATCATTTTCTTGGTGTAGTTCGGGTATATGAACCCAAATAAAATCAAGGGTATTATTCATATCAGTCAACACTGATAATGCAAGGGTTTTGTTGTCGATTGGATTTGTAGGCCCGAACAACACCATGCTTGGTGGAGTTCGAGTCTACAAACCCAAACGACACTATTATGGTGGTATTTCAAAGTTTTTAAAAAGCCAAAAACTACACACATAATGTCATTCGAGTCTTTAGATCCGAAGGACACCATGACTATGGTGTAGTTCATATAGGTTTCAACCAAAAGAAATACAGAAATAAAAAACCCTAACACAAAAAGAAGGAACAATACATACCTGGTGCAATAATGGTGAAGATGATGTTTACCAAGGGAGATCTAAATGCAAACTAGGTTGATAAAATAATGAAACCAAGAGAGAAATAAATAAAAATGACTAAGAGTTTGATTTTTAAACAAACTCAAACTCATTAAATACAAGGCGCAACATAATAAATGATGTATATCAAGTTTGTAGACCCGATTTTCATCATTAGGTGCATTTCGGGTCTACAAACCTGATATACACCAAAACTTACCAAACTAGTGCCTAATCAGGTTTAGGACTTGATTTGACACAAAATGGTGAAAGCAAAAGAAACTAACTTAAACAAGAAAATTAAAGATTTTTGCAAAAGACAAACAAAAATTACTTAAGGACTAAGTCGATAGGAAGAATTTAGACAAAAATCACCCCTATTGACATTCTTAGAGTATATAGGCCACAATTTAGACAAGAATTGTGGGGGTTATCCTATTTTTTCAAATTTGAAGGCCAAGTCTAAATTTTTTTATAACAAAAACCCAAGAAGGGTTAAATTAGGGTGAGAATCACACTCGCAATATGAACAATTGATTACAATGTTTTAGGCTCAAGGCCAAGAAAACTCACTACACCTGATTAGACTTGCAAGACTAAGGCACACAACCTTAGGGAAAAATACAAGGGACTTGCATTGCTAAGACTCACAATCACGGGGCAAGATACAAAGACTGCACAAGTTGCCAAATGACTCACTGTCTTTGATAGGTACAGGGAATTAATGTATTGAAATGAACAAGATCTCCCGACCATGAAATTGTTCTTGAACCGCTATGTCAAGCAAACAATATCATGACGAACATATCTCAGTCCAATCACTATCTTAGAACACCGTCATACTAAAGATATGATTATCAAATCTCATCACAAACTAAAATTTGCACTTCTTCTTCTTCACTTGTGCTTTCATTTCATTCACATCCACACTTCCATTTATACCAGGATATACATTGAAACCCTCAATTAGGTCAGCCACAGATAGAATGCACATGAATTACATAAAGTCAGCCACTTGGACCAAAAACACACAATGTGGTCCACCCCAGGAGATAAAGGGGACCCAAATACATCACAACACATATTCATAAGTTATTTCTAATGAATTTCGTTCACATGCTAACACTTCCTCCAAACTCAACATCAAACATAACATCTAGAGAACAATGAAGCACATTAACCAGTTAGCCAAAAACATCGCCCAGTATAAATTATTTAATGCGGATCTACACATGCCATGGTAAGACCTATATCAAAATTGTAACTCAACCTATAATGCATATTTGGACCAAAAGAGTATGATCCAAATAAGACAAATCAACTAAGTCAGCCAAAGGCAAACAAAATTAACAATACCAAACACATAGCAATATAACATCACTTCCCAATCAAACCAGCACTAGAAATTTGAACCAGAACACTACACAAATCATATGAACATGTCCTCCAAGCT
Source organism: Cryptomeria japonica (assembly GCF_030272615.1). Classification (NCBI taxonomy): domain Eukaryota; kingdom Viridiplantae; phylum Streptophyta; class Pinopsida; order Cupressales; family Cupressaceae; genus Cryptomeria; species Cryptomeria japonica. The sequence continues at coordinate 277,448,067 of NC_081409.1, forward strand.
GCAACAATTGAATCAATATAGCAAGGAAATGTAGAGCATTCTCTAGATCAATCTTGATAGTCAGCCTCACTATCAATAAACCGCCACAACCAACTTCATCATCTAAGCAAATGAGGACCTAAAAACATGATAGTACAACATCCATAGAATGAAGACATTATATCTAGAACAACAAGCCATCATCATCAAGAACTGGAGGAATGCAAAGAATTCTTCCAAAAGGACATTAAATTTTCTTTCTTGCATATTGTAACTTCCACTACTGTAGCCTTCTAGAAACACCTCATACTTACTCAATATCACCACCTAACAATATAAAAATATTTGAACTCTCACTTCCAGACCATGTACTACATCCACACAACTAACTAACTCCAACTTCCTCTTCAGTTTTGTTAGCTCAAAACATAATTACAGACAACGTAGTTTGTATCATCAATGACAACACCGGACAAGTTTGACATTAATGACAACACACCTCAAGTTTCCAACAATCTCCCCCTTTGTAATTTAAGGCAACACTTGTACCACCAAATAGCAATAAACTCTTTCCAACTAAACTCTCTCCCCCTTTGACATCAAGGACAAAGGACACAATATACCAAACAAAACTTTATGTACTAACCTCTATAACTCTCTCACAACAATAAATATCTCCCTCTCTCTCCTTTCCAAGTATAACTCTAATAACTGGAACACTACAACCAAGAAATCACAACCTTCACTACTTTCCCTAAGAGTTGTCACCACATCAATCCATGAGACAAAAGATAAAATTTGAATCTCTCCCTAGAAAAATGCACCACTTTTATCCATCTAGTTTGAAGGAGGGGCAATAACCCCTAATTTATATTGGAGATACTCAAAAGTATCCTTTGTCGGTACCTTGGTAAAAATGTCTACAATCTGATCCTTTGTAGGCACATATTCCTATCTAACTTCCTTCTCTACAACATTATCTCTTAAGAAATGATATTAAATAGAAATGTGTTTAGTTCTTGAATGCATTACCAAATTTTTTTGAAATGTTAATTGCACTTGTATTACATCACACATAATGGGAATTGCATCATCATACATCACCTTGATATCTTTGAGAGTTTATTTCATCCACATGATTTGAGAGCAACAAGATGTTTTTGCAATATATTCTAGCTTTGGTGTAGATAATGAAGCTAAATCTTACTTTTTGCTCAACCAAGAGACCAATCTATCTCCCCAAAAAAATGCACCACCACTTGTACTTCTTCTAACATCAGCACATCTGGCCCAAACAACATCTATGTATGCTTTCAAAGTAAAATCATCATTCTTCTTGTACCACAAACCAAAATCTAGAGTCCCTTTCAAATATCTAAATATCCTTTTCACTGCTTGATCGTGAGATTGTTTGGATTAGCCTGATATCTGGCAACTAAACAAACAACATGCATAATATCATGTCTAGAAGCAATCAAATATAATACTCCTACAATCATATACCTATATTGTTTCTGATCAACTTACTAAGATCTATCATCCTTACTTAACTTGCAACCTGTAGTCATAAGAGTTCCAACTAGTTTACGATTCTCCATACCAATCTACATCAACATCTCCTTGATATACTTGGTCGAAGAAATTAAAATGCCATCTTTTGTCTATGTCACTTGAAGAACAAGGAAAAATAATAACTCACCAATCATTGACATCTCAAATTACTTTTGCAAATCTTCACCTCCTCCAAAAGTGATATCATTAACATAGATAACAACTATTAATAGTCTATCACCTTCAACTTTGAAATAAAGATTACAATTTGTTGTACCTTTCTTGAAATTTTGTTGCAACAAATACTAATCTAACCTTGCGTACCGGGCTCTAAGATCTTGCTTGAGTCTATAGAGTGCCTTCGTGAGTCTATAAACCATATCCAGATCTTCTGCCAACTTAAACCCATCTGGTTGTTCAATGTACACTTGTTCCTCAAGTTCTCCATTCAAGAATGTTGACTTGACATTTATCTTATTCTGAAACACCCACTTTATCGCTATTACATTCTTGTCCACTAGTCTAGGTACCAATTCCCATGTCTAATTATTTTTCATCTAATTTAGCTCCTCTTTCATTGCTTTCATCCAACTTTCATATTTTCTAGCTTCTGAAACAGTTTTTGTCTCTACCTAAGATGGGATATAAAAATTTGCTTGTTCACCAGTCTCAGCAAGTCTTCTTGTCTGAACTCTTTTGTCTTTGTCTCAATAATTTAATTTTTTTAATGGTTATTCTAAACATACTTTGAAGGTTTCTTAGGTATTTTTTAAGGTTCCTTCTCTTATTCATTTGCCTCGTCTTTTTCTTTTAGAACCTCCTTCTCTTATGCAACAACAAGAGCATCTTCTATCCCAACCTTAGGTTCAGGTGCAACATGATTCTATTCTTCACTCACTTTGTCATTCATACTCTCCACAATATTCTTCAATATTTTGTTGTAACACCAACATTCCTTTCTCTTTGTAAAGTATCCTAGGAATTTCCTTCATCTAATCTTGCATCAAACTTTCCCAAATATTCTTCATCTCTTCTTATGTAGCACTTGCTTCTGAATATCCTAAAGTACTTGACATTAGGTGATCTTCCATGTCATAGCTCATAAGGAGTCTTTGTGTGATTCACCCTTACTTGTACCTTGTTAATAATATACACAATAGTACACATAGGATCTTTACAATACACATAAGGCAGGTTAGTATCTTTCAACATAGTTCTATACATCTCAACAATAGTCCTATTCTTTCTTTCGACCACTCCATTTTGTTGAGGAGTCCTAGGTGTAGATAATTGTCTTCTAATACCATGTTCTTCACAAAATCTATCAAATTCATTTGATGTAAAATCTCCTCCACTATTAGACCTCAAGCACTTGATTTTAGTATCTATTTGATTTTCAACCATAGATTTAAATACCTTAAATCTATCAAATGATTCAGACTCTTCTTTTAACAAATTAACCCAGGTTATTCTAGAGTAATCATCAATGAGAAACATAAAATAACTTTCACCATTTAGTCCTCTTGTCCTTAAAGGTCCACATAGATCTATATGAATCAACTCTAATGGCCTTGTGGTGGATTATTCCTTGTTCTTGATTTTATTCCTTGTTTGATTTCCCATCTCATATTCCTTGCACATTGTATTAGCAAGTTTGATAATCTTTGGTAGATCTCATAGAATGAGTATAACTGATCTTCACCATGTTGTCAAATTTAACATGTCCCAAAATTTTGTGCCATAACCAACATTCACTACTCTATTCCAGTAAATAGCCACTTCCTTTGTCTTCCTTCACATAGTAGACATTTCCATTTGATCTTATTTCTTCTGCAACTAACCTCACATTCAAACCCATGACATATGATCTTGTAGCCTTTACTACACCTTTGACTCACACTCAATATATTATGTATCAAACCTTTAACATAGTAAATGTCATTATCTTATGCTTACCATCAATAGATATGGTTCCTTACCACAAATAGGTGCAACCTCCTCACCAACAAACTTCACTAATCCACCTGTCATATTTTTTTAAGTCTATGAATTTCCTTTTGTCTCATGTCATATGATTTGGGCATCCATAATCAATTATCCAAGCTTTAGGTTGCACTTTTGCATGCAATGTTGTTGTCATGGTCATTGATCTTTTATTGTTATTCTCATCATGTGGAGTATCGGAGCTTTCACTATCCTTTTCTGCTATGGCTAAAAACATTGATTCTTCATTTGAATCACCACCATCTTCATCTTCAGAGGAATAGGTCTCCATTAAACAAAAACTCTTTTTAGACTTATCTTTGTCATCTAGTCTTTTGTTTATGTCATCTCTCCTATAATTATATTTTCTCTTGTTATCATCATCTAATATCTTATATTTATCCTACCTAAAAGTACATCTAGAAGCATAATCACCAATTCTTCAACAATTTAACCATTTAAAGAGAAACTTAACTTTGTATTTCCTAGATCCTTTCTTCAATCTTCTCATAAAGTTTTCTTCCACTTTGTCCATGTCATTTCTTGTTTTAGGTCCATCTTCAATCTTCTTGGTAAGTTTGAATGTTGCTTCCTTCTTCTCATTGCATTGCTCACTAAGTTCTGAAATCTCAAAGGCAAAGAGAGATCCATAGAGCTGATTTAAAGTATATTCATCCATATCATGACTTTCTTCAATGGTATATTTCTTAGGCTTATAACAGTTAGGCTATGTTCTCATCAATTTTCTCACAACTTCACTTTCTTCCATTTTTCCACCAATAACTCTAATTGCATTAACTATCTCATTCACTCGTTGTAGGTAACCTTCAATGTTCTCATATTTAGACATCCTTAGTGTCTCAAATCTGTACTTAATTTTTTTTATTTTGACTTGCTTGGTCTTCTCATCTCCATCATTATTGTTGCTCAACTTATCCCAAATTTTCTTTGCACATGTGCATCCATTGATCTTCAAAAAATCTAAGTCACTCAAACTACTAACAATTTGATTTATTGCCTTGGCATTATTTTCATGATTCTTTATCTCATCTAAAGTAATAGGACCATCATTTGGAGTAGTATAACTAGTTTTTATAATGTCCCATATTCCAAGCAGAAGAGAATTCAAATGATATTTCATCTATGACTTCCAAGCAGAATAATTTGTACCATCAAACCTTGGTGCTTTGACATAGATGTCATGTTCCATCTTGAACCTTCTTCGAGAGGTTAAGCTTGTCTTGGAGGAAACTTGCTCTAATACCAATTGTTGAACACACCATAAGATTGAGAGCGGGAGGGGTGAATATTATAGACCTTAAAACAAATTATTTATAATCCTTTGAACTTAAAATCATAATTAACTTACTTCTACAATTATGAATCATAAAACCATAAAGAACAATACACATAAGAAGACCAAATTTATGTGGAAAACCCACGAAGGGAAAAACTACGGTGAGAATAACACTCATAATTTATGAATTATTGATTACAATGTTTTAGGCTCAAGGCCAAGGAATCTCACTACACCTGATTGGACTTACAAGACTAAGGCGCACAACCTTAGGGAAAAGGGACTTCCATTACTAAGATGCACAATCTTAGGGAAAGATACAAAGACTGTACAAGCTGCCAAAGGACTTATTGTCTTTTGGTAGGTATAGGGAAATAATTAATTGAAATGAACAAGATCTCCCAATCATGAAACTTTTCTTGAACTACCATATCAAACCAACAATATCATTACAAAAATATCACTTCACTCACTTTCTCAAAAAATTGTCATACTAAAGATATGATCATAAAAACTTATCACAAATTGAAATTCACACTTTTGCTTCTTTACTTTCACTTGCTTTTCATTCACATCCCATTCACCACCATCCACTCAACAATGTACACATTCACACTTCCATTTATACTAGGTTATACATTCAAACTCTCAATTAGGTCGGCCACAAATAGGATATACATGAATCACATTAAGTTGCCCACCCAGACCAAAAACACATAATGTGGTTCACTCTAGGAGATAAAGGGGACCCAAATATATCACAAAACTTCTTCCTAAGTTGGTTTCAATGAACCACACATGCTAACACTTCCTCCAAAGTCAAAATCAAATGTAACATGTAGAGAACAATGAAGTACATTAACCAATCAGCCTGCAAACATTGCTCAATGCAAATTACTCAATACAAATCTACATGCGCAATGGTAAGACCCATATCAATAGTCTAACTCAACCTCAAAATAATATCTAAACCAAAAGAGTATGATCCAAATAAGATAAATCAATTGATTGAGTCAAAGACCAACACAATCGACAACGCCAAACATAGAGCAACATAACTTCACTTGCCAATCAAACCAACACTAGAAATTTGAACTGGAATGCTACACAAACCATATGAACATGTTCTCCAAGCTGGAACACTTGAATCAACGCAACGGAGCAATGTAAAGAATTCTTCAGACCAGTCTTGATAGATAGCCTCACCACCAACAAACTACCACAACTAACTTCATCATCTAAGCAACTAAGGACTTGAAAACATGATAGTGCCATTGGAAATTGACACTCATACAGTGTCTTTTGGTGGTTGATTATTTCTTTAGGGTTTTCATTGATGGAAACTCTTCATGAGATTCCCATCCGGTAATCACGGATCTTGATATTTAGAAGAGGATGTCAACCGATAGCTAGTTAACCGGTATTTCAGGTTGAACAGAGAAGTTTTGGTCCATAAGCTTTCTGGTGATTGTGGTGTCATGAACCATGTATAGGATGATTGGGCTGACATAGAGATGACATTTTATCAACAATTGGGTGATACACATTACCTTTTGTGATCTGATCAAGCCGACATATGACTTCACATTACATTAGCAGGCCAACTTGATAAATGATCTATTTTATGATTGTGGATAAATGAGTCTAGTGTGGAAGACCTTTTTGGTGTATGGTATGACTGTATGTGAGTGGTGGTGATCGAGAATCCTTTGTAGCACAGTTTCACGTGGGCATTCTTGATCTAATTGTTGACTGAGACAGAGAACAAGGCCTAACAGAGCAAAACAACAGAGGTGGTACAATCAGTGTATTTGGGACTTAACCGGAACTCATCCAGGTATTGTAGATGCTATTTTGGAGTTCATTTTCTGTAATTCTTCATTGTAATTAATCAGTAAGGTAGTGACCTTCCGGGGTTGCAACCCTTATTTTAAATGAGATGTAAGCTCTAGGCAGTGTGCTTGAAAGCAAGTGCATTCCCCATATTGTAATATTATTTTGCTACTGGCCATAGTGAAATAATATTATGGGTTCAAATCCCACCGTGGTTTTTCCCATTTGGGTTTCCACGTAAAAATCTTGATGTTATGATTTTTTGGTTGATTATTTTATGTTCATGCATTTCAGTTTCATGTTTATACTTCTGATGGTTTAAAGTCAAATTAGAAAATTTAATAACTGGTAGATCACTAATTCAACCCCCCCCTCTCAGTGATCCTTGATTCCAACAAGTGCAACATCCACAGAATGAAGACATTATATCCAAAACTGCAAGCCATCATCATCAAGAACTAGAGGAATGTAGAGCACTCTTCCACAAGGAAATTAAATACTCTTTCTTGCATATTGCAACTTCCACTATTGTAGCTTTCCAAAAACACCTCATACATATTATCACCACTAACAACATAAAAACATATGAACACTCAATTTCAAACCATATACTACATCTACACAACTAACTAACTCCAACTTCCTTTCACTTTTGTTACCTCAACACATAATCATAGACAACATAAATTGTGTCATCAATGACAACACTAGACAAGGTTGACATCAATGACAACACATCTCAAGTTTCCAACAGAGAAAAGGAAGATGTGCTATTAGGAGGATGAGATAAGGAAAGTGAGTAAATAGGATATTAAGGTGAAGATGTATTTGGAGGAGGGAGAGTGAAAGGGTGATGAATGGTAAAAAGTAATATCCTTTGCAAGGAAGAAAAATAAAGGATAAGAGGAGTGAAAGAGGTTAACTGATCTAGATCTCAAGGGATGAGAGTCAAATAAAGATGAATATTGGATAATGCATGAAATGATTAAGAATGTGGAAAAAAGAAAGGGAAGAGGATGAAAGATTAAAGAAAGAGTTCATTTGGTGACGAAAATAAGGATAGGTAGCAAGGAAGGGAGAAAATCGATGAGGATTTAGGAACAAGTAATTTGTAAATAGTAGATATGAAGAAAGAAAAATAATAGGAAGTGTAAGAGTATTAGTTTCATTAAATGAAAGAACAAAAATGAATCCTTGCATTAGCCATTTCTTTCTTTTAAGTGTATGTTAATATAGTTAATGTAAAACCATCTTAGTCTCAACTAAATCAACCTAATTTAGCACTAAGTTAACAAGCACAAGAGCTAAGATTGACAACAAGATAAGAGACACGATTTAAAATATAGTCTTCAAAATGGAAATATGGACTTAGAAATAAACACTACAACAAGAAGGTAAAAAAAAAGGAACCCAAATGCAACTAGAAACAAAATATCATTAACTTCCAAGCCTTAGAAATTTCTTGGGGACCCATGGATTTAAAATTTCTCTTATGATTCCTCCACAAAAGGGGCATTGAGAATGGCATAAGTTTCAAGTAAGGAAATGATAACCATGACCCTTAACCCAAAAAATTTCAAGTGATCTAATCATTTTAAGGAACCTAGGCCTTGAAATGTATAAATTATGTAATCAAGATTGGACACATGTGACATATAGAGACAAAGAAATGAATGATAAAGTAGATAAAGTAGAGAAATCATAAGATAAACCATAAATACAATTGATTACTTGTATAAGGGTTTGGTGGCTAGAGATAGTAAAATCTAGGACCTATAACTATATAACTATAGCAAAGGGGTATTGTAGGTGTTGGGTATGTCTAGTTAGGATTGTTTGACAAGTGGTGCACTTATTTAGAGCTCTAAATTCCTTATTTTTAAGGAAAGATATGTATTGAGTTTCTCTACACTTATTTATCCAACTCAATATCATAAAGTGCATTGATGCTTCTACAAAAAAATTATAATAAATTTTGATGGAGAACTCTATAAAATCAAGAGTTTAAAGGAGAGATTTCCTTAGATAACTTCCTTGTTGGTATTTCAACAATACCTCATAATATAAATATATGACAAATAAGTGTGTATTTTAACCTAGGTAAAAGGATAATGCAACAATGGTGATTTAAAAAATTAAAACTTAATGGTGCAGAATAATGGTAGGTACAACAAAGAGGTTACAAGAACATAGTATATGAAAAATGGAGACCACAAAGACATTAGAGGGTATTTTAAACGATTCAATAAGATAAGGTATGAAAAGATGAGGTGTATGTAAACTTTATGAAATAAAATAATAAAATAAATTCCATCAAAGAGACAATGGAATGAAAATCAAGAAAATAAAATAAAAAATAAGCTCTATGAGGCCTCTGTTGAAGAGGCAAAGAGAGTCTCCATGGTTCTAAATATAAAATATTATTTTTTTAAATTATAATCCTCCATAATGAAAGTACACAATGCTTGAATAAATATTGGATGTAAGGAAACCAAAATGACATTTGGATAAGACAACATACAGTAGCTTCATACACTTGAATTCCTTAAATGAGGGAAAAGTGGTTCTACTTATATATTTTTTAAAGGGATTTTGAGTGAGTGACTATGGAAAATATTATAGGTGACCATTTATGAGCCTCATGTTAAATTTTGATATTGAAAAAAGGAAATAATAGACCACCTAAAAAAGAAGTTTGGAAATAGATGCATTTTCATTGTAGAAGGCTAAAAAATCTAAGCATGGTTTATGGAATCATCTAGAAATAGGTAGAAGTTTCATATTGTTGTCATCAATGAAGTGTGAAATATGGGAAACAGGCTGAGGAGAATTATTTACAACACATGGAAAGGGAAACAAATTAAATGTTACGAGAACAAAGATAACGATGAGTTAGAGAGGGATATACAAGGTTGAAAAAAGCTCTAAACATATGGGAAGAAGGAACATAAAAAACATATTGGTAAATAAATATCAACATGAATAGATAAGGTGTAAACAAGGGTTGAACAAGGATGGACAAAACTAGATAAGATTTGAATAAGGGATAAACACACATACTAAAGGGAACACCTAAAATGACTACAAAATACAAAAAAGGAATTACAACATATATATTTTTTGTTATTACAAGAAGCTAAGGAAATTTCAAGTTCACCAAAATATGAAAGGAAAAAAGAAAACCCTTAAATATGAAAGAGTGTCCTTTGGTTCTTTTATGAAGTGGCAACCCAAGTCTAACACATGATATTTTACTTTTTAAAAAATAATTAAGTAAAGTAATACAAATTAATTGAATCTTATACAAGACATCTAAAACATAAATTGATAAAATGGAAGAGATGTGCAATTCTATTTTACCATGATGAATATACTAATGCACGGGTAGAAGGTCACTATGAATTGGATATAACTAGGAAAACCTACAAACTAGAATTGCGATTGAACTAATTTTTGCGAGCTCTCAAATACTATTGTTGTTGTGAACCTTGACAATGTATTTATAATTTTATCATTTTTTTATATTTTGTCCTATGATGTTTAGGATTGATAATTTTGTTTTCCTCCACTTGTTAGCTAATTTGAAATAGAGTGGTGTTAAGGAACACCTTTAAAATCTTACTAAGGTAGGATTGAAGTACTTCACTTCTTTACACCTTAGTCAAGTTCCTCATTTTTCTCTTCATAATGATTAAAATACGAGACATGTAAATTGTGACCTTTGAAATTGTAATGTAAGTTATTATAATTGCTCTATACTTTTGTTGCATGTGAATTTGGTGCTCTAGTGATGATGTGTTATGATATTGGCATAGGGTATGCCTTTAGTTATGTCAATTTGAGTAATTTATGCGCAAGCCAACAAATAACAAAGTGACAACACACTATTTTGTCCCACTTTTTGGTAATATTGGAACAATAAATTTCAATTTCATCATTCATCACTTTCTTTCAATAATAAGGAATTGATTATTAAGAACTTAAGAATGATGTAACTACAATTTTGAATTTATATTTTAAAAATTTCTAAATTTCAGAAAGAATATTTTTTTGTCATATTTGATAAGTTTTCAATGAACCTTTATTATATTTCCACTATCTTTTGTTGAGTAATATTTTACCATAATGCATAACTTGAGATACATATAAAATATTTTCATGATTTCTTGGACATAGATCACTAAATTCTAGTTCATGAATATTTTTCGATAATTTTAAGTAAACATTTTATTTATTATTATTGTTTAGTTAGTAATAATATACATTTTAGACCTATATTTGATTGTGTGTTATTTTCTCTTTTCTTATATATTATTTGTTTTTGTTAAAACAAGGACATTATATCTGTTTAATGGAATTTTGAGGTTATCTAATCATAATGTTAAAATAAGGGTCATTATTTTTAGTAATGAACTTATGTTGATTATAAAACCATAAAATAATGATACATATATACCGAGGGCTTCATACATTTAAAAATTTATCTTTATATGACTCTGTTTGACCCTCAAATACATGATGTGAATTGATATGATTTGTTGTCATGTGGATAAAAGTGGAAGAGGTTGTGAGCGAGACTTCATAATGGGGTTCAATCTAGGAGGGCACAAATCAGATCCCCATGCTATCTACCCTCTCCTTCCTTGTTACTTAGATCAAACCTAACATGTACTTTTCAATCTTGGTACATGTTTAGGTATATTTGAGAATTGGTCTACTATATTATTTTGGTTCTACCCAACAATCAAAAGTTTGAAGTAGATTATTCAAGATTAGTGGATGAATGGAAGATTTGAATTTGGAAAATGACATTGCACCCACAATTCTATCCAAATGATGAAATAATGACAATGATCATATCTAAGAAATATTAGAAAAAGATATATCAGATATATATATGAATGAAGATTAAAATGAATAGATTGATACGTGCATCCCATCAATCTATTCATAAAATTGAATATGAACAAAATAGAATTTCAACCATGGACCTGAACCCTAAATCAACATACTTGACTTTAAATACAAACTATATATATATATATATATATATATATATATATATATATATAGTCTTCATAAGATGATACCTTGCTAGTAAAGATATGCTAATATGTGTATCACACAAAAGACCTTTCGTGACAATTTGAACGTCTCCTCAACTTTTTTTAAATAGCACGACTGTTAAAAAGGCAAAACTATTGTCACGTCTCCTCAACTTTTTTTAAATAGCACGACTGTTAAAAAGGCAAAACTGCCCTTAATATTATAATATTTATTCCGTTGTATTTGACTAACGAAAATATGAAGTTTCGACCACGTTCATTCTTCTAAGGCGTGGTCTCGTGCACCAATGACATAATAAAGGTCTCAATTTTATGTAACGCTTGTGAGAGTCCCCATACACATGAACAATTAGGGCAAGTTGTAATTATTGAAGTTAAAATTAGTTTTTAATTTATTTTATTTGAAAGCAACGAGATGAATAAGTGCATATTTGTTTTTTAATAATATTGATTGAAAACAAAGATGAAACCTTATTTTATGTGTCTTTGCTATTAAACATTGTTACAAGTCATGTGTATCCATTTTAAATTGTTAGTAAAGCATAGGATCTTGCATTGGAAAGGATAGTCTAATGAATGAAGTCAAAACATACTTTGAAGTCAAAATGTATTTTTGAACAACTTGTGTGATTATTGTATCAGTTCATAATTTTCTCAATTACTTAGGAAATAGATTTGATTAGGTTCTGACATTAAATGAAAGGACGAGGATAACATGCCCATTTCCTACACTAATCAATGAGGAGGAAAATGTATATCCATTTTTAAAGACAACACATTCAAAAGAAATACCACAATGACACAATATTTATCTTGGGAAAAACATTTTGTAAAAACATTAGCCTCTAAATCTTAAGGCGATGTATTCATGATACCTTTCTAATTACAATGCATAAAAATATCAAGTATTCATAAGAGGAAAACCTACACAAGTGTGAATAAATTTGATAACATGACCTCTATAAAAATTACATCAACCTAGATCTTCATCCTAGGCACCAATGGGAAACCGTAAACTAGGATGGATTCCACTCCAAAAATGGTGCCCAAATTTACACTGGGAATTCTAGCACCTAACTCCCATTATGAGTCAATATGCTAATATGATTCTCTTATACTATAACCAACTCACCAACTTGGGTGTTCCATTTTGACTCTATTATCTCTATTCATAGATGTCTTGTGCTCCATCATAATGTTAGTCAAGAGTCAATTCTACTTTTTAACTCCTTATACTCATGATTTAACATGTTCCATAGAATGTCATGACTCATAACTAACCCCTACATCTTACAATGCCATAATGGCATTAGATGTTCTTACAACTTCTTATACAAATTACAAAGTATATAACATGTGGCCATTTTTTTTTATCTCAAAGTGGGATTCCCTCATTCTCATGTGAAGAAAAATATAAAAAAAATTTGATAAATAATTTAATTAAGGACATTAGAATGCAAGGTTGTGACACCTTTTCCAATACCTTACTCAATGTGAAGGTCATTGGGTGGAGCAAATGACTGCATGCTTGGATCAACTTTAGAATTGTATAAATCGTGATATTTCAATGATGAAGATTTAGAATATCTAAAATTTTGTCTAATCTATTAAATTTAAGGTTGATTATGTTATTTTGCACTATATACATTATTCATAGTGAATTCCTAGAGTAGCCTTATTTCAAATATCATAGACATGTAGAGAAATTATGTGCATTAAAGTTAAAAGTTGAAGGTTTCCAAATATTTTCATAAGGTCATGTAGTAGAGAGATAAAGATGGAAGATCTTTAGATTCTTGTATGACATTAGAAACTAGCATCCTATAGGTTGAGAATATTGACTTTATTAGTTAATTTTACATACATGTAATTAGGGTCGAGGCCTTAGTACTTGTGTGCAATTGAGTTAGTATTTAACTTGTAGAGGTATTTGAAATTGTAACATTTGAAATGGAAAATAGATATCCTTTTTATTATATAATAAAAATGGTTTGGAGCCATATGAGCTCTTTGTAACACCTTATGAGTTGTGTTTAATTTTGTATTAGAATTTTATAGTGTTGATTATATATTGCAAAAACTAGTCCTTATAATATTTCAATATGATATTACTATGATCATGAGATGTTAAGAAATTAGGAACTTCATATAAACCTATGGACTATATCCTAAACTAGAACTAAGATAAGATCTTGATCATAATGGTTTTGTGATTTTAGATCTTTAGGAAGACATTATAGTTCCATTCTAGAGTATCGAAGCCAAAATAGTGATCAACCCTAAATTCCCTAATATTGAATACATGTCCAAAATTTGACCGAACCCTTTCAATAGTTCTCACTTGTAAAAAGGGATTGAATTGAGTCTCCAATCCTTCCCTATCTTGATTTTTTTCACCCATACATCATCATTATTAGCTTTATACAAAGGGTTCATGACCTTGTGAATATGTTTCATGTTTCCAATTAGTGTTTTATGACCACAAAAATATTTTTTTGGGGAATTCACAACCTAGATCTCATTTGATCCAAGGAATTGTACAATCATAAAGAATGTTGCTACATGCCATCAATGCCTAACAATGCCAACCATCCAATCCTTGTCTAATATTGTGGTTTTCACAACTTTTAAGAAACCTTTAAATTATGTCAAAATATCTCATGTGCTAATTTGTTGGCCAATTTTGATGTGAATTTGTTGTAGGCCCACGATTTATTTGTAATTTATGCCTAATAGTAATAATAAAATTAAAAATATCATTTGGCACTCTCTTTCAACTTGCAAAATTTTTCATGTTTACGAACCAAATCTCTTAATGGAGGTTAATCTAATGGCTCATGCAAATGAATGAGTTCTTCCTTGTAGTTGTAGGCATTATGTTGTCCTATTAAATTCAATACTCCAAGTTAGTTGAGGTTTTCCATCTCCCTTTTTATTTAATAAGTTATCAATCCCAATGGATAGTGTCATTGGTACAAGAATGTGTCAACATTATACACTCCCTAAGTGGTGTCAAAACAAATTAAATAGTGATGCATTATTGGCTAATCCATGTCCATTCCATCTTTTGTGGGGTCTTTTTAGATAGGCTTTAGGTGCTAAGCAACATCATAGGTGGCATAACCATTTCTCTTATAGCTATGTAAGAATATCATGTGATCTATGAAACTCCTTGAGATGTCAAAACCCTTATCTATTTTTGGATTATATCAACTATGTGATCAAAATCTATCGTGCACTCTCATGAAGTCATTAGTGACCTATATAATATATTTTATATCATTGGATAACAAATTTGAGTCATCAGATGGGGTTCCTACATCTTTTAAAGTTTGGTATTTCCTAGTGTATGTTGGTATATTATTAAGGGTTTGAGCATATGTACCAACCATATGATCAAGTGTTGAGCTAGAAGATCCAATTGATCTCATACCTACCATGCGTACCTTGTTTCTACATAAGCATCATGTTAAAATATTCTTGGTTTGAATGTCAAACTTGATGTGAGCCTAATTATGATCTCATTGCATGGTCTATGCAAACTGGGGTATTTGTTATATGTGAATCTCACAATGACTTAGAAAAGGAAAGTATTGTCTTTTACATATGGATCCTACTCAAATCAATATTAGTTCACAATTTTCTCAACTACCTAGGAAATAGATTTGAATAGGTTCCGATATTAAATGAAAGGACGATGATAGCATGCCCACTTTCTACACTAATCAATGAGGTGGAAAAGGTATATCCATTTTTAAAGAATACACATTCAAAAGAAATATCACAATGATACAATATTTATCTTGGGAAAAACATTATGTAAAAACCTTAGCCTCTAAATCTTAAGGCGATGTATTCATGATACCTTTCTAGTTACAATGTATAAAAATATCAAGTATTCATAAGAGGAAAACCTACACAAGTATGAAGAAATTTTATAGCATGGCCTCTATAAAAATTGCATCAACTTAGATCTCCATCCTAAGCACGAGTGGTAAACCGTAAACTAGGATGGATTCCACTCCAAAAATGGTGCCTAAATTTACACTGGGAATTCTAGCACCTAACTCCCATTATGAGTCAACGTGCTAATATGATTCTCTTATACTATAACCAACTCACCAACTTGGGTGCTCCATTTTGACTCTATTATCTCTATTCATAGATGTCTTGTGTTGCATCATAATGTTAGTCAAGATTCAATTCTACTTTGTAACTCCTTATACTCATGATTTAACATGTTCCATAGAATGTCATGACTCATAACTAACCCCTACATCTTACAATGCCATAATGGCATTAGATGTTCTTACAACTTATACAAATTACAAAGTATATAACATGTGGCCAAATTTTTTATCTCAAAGTGGGATTCCTTCATTCTCATTTGAAGAAAAATATCAAATAAAATTGATAAATAATTAAATATAGAACATTAAAATGCAAGTTTGAGACACATTTTCCAATACTTAATATTCAGTGTGAAGGTCATTGGGTGGAACAAATGACTACATATGTGATTGGATCAGCTTTAGAATTGTATAAATCATGATATTTTAATGATGAAGATTTAGAATATCTAAAATTTTGTCTAATCTATTAAATTTAAGGTTGATTATGTTATTTTGCACTATATACATTATTCATAATGAATTCCTAGAGTAGTCTTATTCAAATATCATAGGCATGTAGAGAAATTGTGTGCATTAAAGTTAAAAGTTGAAGGTTTCCAAATATTTTCATAAAGTCATGTAGTAGAGAGATAAAAATGGAAGACCTTTAGATTCTTGTATGACATTAGAAACTAGCATTCTATAGGTTGAGAATATTGACTTTATTAGTAAATTTTACATACATGTAATTAGGGTCGAAGCCTTAGTACTTGTGTGCAATTGAGTTAGTATTTAACTTGTGGAGGTATTTGAAATTGTAACATTTGAAATGGAAAATAGATATCCTTTTTATTATATAATAAAAATGGTTTGGAGCCACATGAGCTCTTTGTAACAAATTATGAGCTGTGTTTAATTTTGTATTAGAATTTTATAGTGTTGATTTTATATTGCAAAAACCAGTCCGTATTGCTAAAGTTTTAATATTTCAATATAATATTACTATGATCATGAGATGTTAAGAAATTAGGAACTTCATATAAACCTATGGACTATATCCTAAACTAGAACTAAGATAAGATCTTGATCATAATGGTTTTGTGATTTTAGATCTTTAGGAAGACAATATAGTTCCATTCTAGAGGATCAAAGCCAAAATAGTGATCAACCCTAAATTCCCTAATATTGAATACATGTCCAAAATTTGACTGAACCCTTTCAATAATTCTCAATTGTAAAAAGGGATTGAGTTGAGTCTCCAATCCTTCCCTATGTTGATTTTTTTCACCCATACATCATCATTATTAGCTTTATACAAATGGTTCATGACCTTGTGAATATGTTTCATGTTTCCAATTAGTGTTTTATGACCACAAAAATATTTTTTGGGGGAGTCCACAACCTAGATCTCATTTGATCCAAGCAATTGTACAATCATAAAGAATATTGCTACATGCCATCAATGCCTAACAATGTCAACCATCCAATCCTTGTCTAATATTGTGGTTTTCACAACTTTTAAGAAACCTTTAAATTATGTCAAAATATCTCATGTGCTAATTTGTTGGCCAATTTTGATGTGAATTTTTTGATTGAGCATAGTGGAAGGATCCTTCTCCCCAAATCGAATTTTATTGAGACAAGGAGGAGACATAAAATCATTGGCACGTCCTTCATTAGACCCTAAAGCATTATCTATCCTTGAACAATCCAAAAGGGAACTCCATTTGTTAGAATTAGCCTCCTAGAAAATAGGGATAGGCTCATCCTTATGTGTCAAAATTTGATCCTCCTTTTTCCAAACAAAGTGCTATTTTTTTTTTTTTTAAGCAATAATTATGGCCATGACCCACCACATTACATGCCTGAAAAATAACAAGAGAGTCTTCATACTCAAACTGTACACCCAATCCCCAAATTTAGAGGATAGGGTGACCTAGGTAGGGAGAGCCTAATTTTTCTCCACAAGCACATAAAATCTAACAAATAATAAGTGCTTCTTAAATTTTGTAATCTTATCCGTAGCACTATACTTCCCAAAACAATTGGCAATTATCTTGAAAATATTTTCATTCCAAAATTCCAATGGTATCCCAAGCAATCGAACCTAAATAGGAAACAACAATTTTTCCTTCAACAGGTTGAAACTAGGATACCAATTTTGATGACTAAGACCATTTAAACCAAAAAAGCAAGGGCCTTCATTGAGAATCTTAGCACAATCCTCTTGGCAAGAAAAGGGAAAAAGGCAAAAACTATTTAACATAGCAAATAGCTTTGCTTCACAATGAAATTTTTGAACATGATGAATCCATCTTCTAACAGTATCAATATTGGATCAATTCCCACAGAATCTCACAAAAAGAGAACTCCCAAGCCAAGCAATCAAATTAGCAAGAAGGGAGCCAAGAACATCAAAGTAGATCTAAGCATACATCATATTCACAGGATTGTTGCCCCAAGAAGAACAACCAACTGAATAGCCATCATCCACACTCTTATCACTGAAAGCAAGAATCACATCAAGAAAGGTTGCAGGGGTTGGGTTAGGAGCAACAATCATAGGCTCAAGAACAACAACCAAAGCAAGAACTTCTAAAACGACAGAGCTTGAAACTAACTTCAAACTCTCCAAAGGAATATCCTCCTCAGAAGGCTTATCAGTACCATTTTCCACCTTCTCAATAGGAACAAAATATTCGTAGAACCATTATCATCTTGGGCAGTCTCCTCAATATTTTTTCATCACCATTTCCCTCCATCTTAATTGAACAAAAACCCTTAACAACTTGAGTAAGATTAAGGGTTTTTGGTAGATCAGTAACTTTTTGATTCAATAAGGAAGACAAAGGACCGAGAGAAGGGGAAAGAAACCCTCTTCTTAGACCAAAACTTTGGTCACCATCCTTGTCCTCCATCATTGGCACCTCAACCATCTTGTTAGCTTTTGAACGAGCCCCCAAAAAACATATTCATGAGGAGCACATTCTCATCATATGGGTCTTCTCCATCAAAAGGAGAGAAATTGAAGGAGGATGGGGAAGAAGGAAACCCATTTTCCTCTTCCCTCAAAACCCCATCCTCAACATCAAGTCCAACAAAATTGGAACAAGCCCCAACCATGAAATGAAAGAAGGTCCTTGGAGAACAATCCACTAGGGGAACCTCCACAAGATCAGAATCCTCACAAGC
Source organism: Cryptomeria japonica (assembly GCF_030272615.1). Taxonomy (NCBI): domain Eukaryota; kingdom Viridiplantae; phylum Streptophyta; class Pinopsida; order Cupressales; family Cupressaceae; genus Cryptomeria; species Cryptomeria japonica. Next base: position 277,467,080 of record NC_081409.1, read on the forward strand.
TTCAACACCATCCAAAACAACACCAAATGAGTAGCCATTGACAACAAATCCACAGGAAAATGGAACACAGTAAACATTCTTGTTAACCCCAAAAGGTGAAATCCCAAATCCTACACCATGGTCTTCAGAATCTGGGTCGCCATCTTTTGAATCATCACCTAGGGTTGTCTTTGTGTCTATCTCCTTCCTGCTTGCTTTGCCTCCGCTTGCCTGCATGCACTCTCCTCTCGCTTGCTCCACCATCTTAACTCGAAAGTGTGTTATGTGTCAATACATTTAATCATGTTAAAACATTCCACTAAAATGAGCCTAAAATTAAATAAAAATTAACATAAATAGATAAATTTTATGATTACAAATCAATAGAAATGTCACATTTTAAAATACAATCACATGCTTTAAGATTACTAAATCGGTAAAATTCCTTTATGAAAAGAATGTGTAAAGATGCCGTGCATAGAAAACTCTTTCAATTTATTATTATAAATGCAATTTCAACAATCATGATTGTATATAAAAAGTAAGTAATGAAATCATTGAAGTGTAATGATAATGATAAATATTTAGGTAGATCATTCAAAGATCAAAGTAAAAAGCTGATATCAGTATAATAATTTCAGTGGATCATCTTGGAATAGACAAAGTTTGAGCTACAAACTTCCGAGGATGAGAAAACAAGGATAGGAAGGTGAAGAATCATTTAAAAACAGGATAGTTGGACTGAAAAACTTTTTAAGGCAAAAAGAGGATAGTTGGGCTGAAAAACTTTTTAAGGCTTTCTTCCATATTAAAAAATTATTTAGAAGAGCTTAAACCGTGTGTTGTAAGGTGATAAAAAATGGGCTAGTGGTATGACGTACGGTCAACTGCAAAGCTTGGATGATTCAGAATGGAAGAATGAATTTTGGTAGAATAGAAAATTTCTTATTGAAAGAGTAAAATAATCTTAAAGATTGATGGTTTAATATAATAGATTCTAAGTTAATCAAATTTGCTTGACATGGAGATTTTTACATGGGGTGAGTTGTATGTCTTAGGTAGTTTGGATTGAATATAAAAAACTTCAGAGAACAAAGTGGGACAAGCTTGCTCAGTTGATCAAGCTTATTTGATCTGCAAATTTGATATGCAACCAGTTGTAATACAAAGAATTCTCTGTAGTATCAGTGCTTAATTGAAGGACGTTCGATACATATAAACAGAAATTTTAAGGATAAATTATGAAGGCTGGTCATCATCTGCAGATCAGAGGGGGCATAGGCAGTTTGCTGGTTTTGGCAATTATATTGGCCTCGATGTTGCTTCTTAAAGATAGGGTATGTTCTCCTCCAGAGAAAACAGAGACTAAAATGTTAAAAGCAAAATCTTGAGATATTTGAATGGACACTGGTTGCATAAAAGATTAAAAAGGGTGATATAGGCCATTTGGGCCAAATTAACTGTGTTTGATTTCGAAATGATTCTGCTTTTGGATTAGATTGTATGAGTTTTTATAATAATATTCGAGATCATACTCTGTGTTTCATTTTTCATCTTTACTTTCTTTCATTGTGATGATCGATCACAGTGGTCCCAAACATTGATAAATTTAAACACAATCTAATTCAAAAATGGAATCATTTATAAATTATGAATTGTGAAAAGCTTATATCATTAACTGATTGATTTCTTTTCTTGTTTGATCAATTGCTAATGCCTGCTTATTGCTGTATGCAGTCAGATGAGTTATGGAGGGACATGCCATCCAAAGTTTTTCCCAACCAAATGGTAAACTCTTCCCTGTTGCACCAAAGACCCAAGACACCAGAAATGCTTGAATGCTCTTCCAACGCTACCTGTAGTCCTCCTCCTCCTCCTCCTTCATGGTTTTTCAACTTTTTGAACAAATTTGATGGTGATAAGCCAGAGCCAGAATCCTGCCCATTCTATTTCAAATGGATTGTTGCAGACCTTTGGCCTTGGAAAGACAATGGAATTACATTGCAGATGGTTGAAGAAGCAAAGCCAATGGCATCATTCAGACTGATGATTGTTGATGGAAGGTTGTTTGCTGAAATCTACCAAAAGTGTTTCCAGACCAGGGATTTTTTTACCATTTGGGCATTTTCTCAGTTGCTGAAATTGTACCCTGGAATGGTTCCTGACTTGGACCTGATGTTCAATTGTGAGGATAAACCTCTTGTCACTAGGTTCGATTACAAGAATAATCAGACCAGGAAGAACCCACCTCCTGTGTTTCGCTACTGTGGGCACCCAGATTTTTATGATATTGCGTTTCCAGATTGGTCTTATTGGGGATGGTAAGAGATGATGAGTTTTTTTCTAGTTTTCTTTTTGAATTTCAGAATGAATGTCTATTTCTAAAGGGTAGCTAGTCAAAACCCTGATTCTAAACTGTGGTTTTGCTAATGATTTTCACAATTTGCACGATTCGAGTTCTAATTCTGTTCTTGTTCTATAGTATCCACAAAGGTTAATTGCCCTTACAAAGATATAAGTTGCTCACTTTAACCCTTAGTGAGGATGCAGAGGGAAGGCCTTACACTCAGACTTCCTAATTTTTTTACATACCCACCTTAAAATAGCATTTAATTTATGCATTGGTATATCTTAAGACTGACTAACAGATCTTATCTTTTAAAGAAGAGATCCGAGAGAGCATTTGTACAGTTAGACAGAGGAAGTAGAGGGTAGGACTTGTACCAAAAACATATAATTAATGAACAGTTATATACACATATGTGTGTTTTTATGTTTTTCTCACTCAAATTTTGGTACATATATGTTTTCAGGGCTGAGGTTAGGTCAGCACCATGGGAAACTTTATTGAGGGAAATCCGAAATGGAAGCAAAGAAGTGCAATGGATTAACAGAAACCCACTTGCCTATTGGAGAGGAAATCCAACAGTTGCAAAAATTAGAATGGCACTTATGGAATGCTCCCAGATTCCCAATTGGAATGGTCAACTTATTGCACAGGTAATTTAGAAATAATCATAAATAGTTCCTTTTTTGGGGGGCTAATTTGAGTGAGATTTTAAGCTTTTTCAACTCTCAGAGTCTACCTTCAAGACCCAACTTCAGAAAAGAAACATGTTTTTTTCTTGGAGCTGGACTGGAATTCACTGATTGTAAAGGGACAAATATTATAAAAGATTGATAGATGAGATATGATTGTTCTGATGTTTGATTTTGTGCTATGTATTATAGGAATGGAATAAGGAGATTAGTCAAGGCTTTAAAAATTCCAAACTGTCTGAACAGTGCAAGCACAGGTAACCATTTGGCTTTCACCATTGTGTTCTCAAGACTTGGATATAATCATGATGAGTTATACGTAGTGATTTGTGCTTACTGTGTAGTGTCTTATAACAACATCTTGATATAATGATATGTGTGACAGATACAAGATATACATTGAAGGTAATGCATGGTCAGTGAGCTTGAAGAATATTTTAGCTTGCAATTCACCTACCTTGTTAATAAGACCACAATACTATGAGTTTTTTCAACGAGGGCTTGTTGCCCATAAACATTATTTGCCTGTGAGTTCTGAGAAGATGTGTGACTCTGTCAACACTACTGTAAATTGGGGAAACAGTAATATAGAAAAGGTGAGTTTTGAATTTTCTAAAACATTTGTTACGGAAATGACTATCCAGTTTTTAGGATGTATCAATACATACATTATAATGTATGAAAGTAATTATGTATTAGTGCATCTTAAGAACTGGATAACCATTTCCATATAGATTACATTCTTTTATTTCACTGATATAACGATTTTACTGGTCTTGTGCAGGCAATGGCAATTGGCAATGCAGGGAGTGATTTCCTGTTAAATGAGCTAAAAATGAAGCATGTTTATGACTATATGTTCCATGTTTTAACACAGTATGCCAAGCTATTGAAATACAAGCCCTCTGTTAGTGAAAACTCTGTGGAGTATTGTTCAGAAGCAATGATGTGCTTTGCCACTGGAGTGGAAAAGCAATATATGGAGGAGACATTGATCACAACTCGTAGTCCTTCCCCACCATGTGATATAGGAGAGGTACATGCCAATATTAAAGAAATTAAGGAATTTGCAGTGCAGAATAAAGAAACAGAATTTAATGTACAATGGATAGAAGAGAAATAAAAGGCTCAAAGCCCTGGATAGTTCTACTAGGCTAGTCATATGGGTTATGATGCATGAGGAGTTTCACTTTAGTTCTGTGGAATATGAAGTGAAGAATAAGAGGTTGAAATTATATGTAATTGGAATGACAATTTTTATAATTTATACCGAGTTTTGAGATATATTAGTTTTGTATCAATTTCAAGCATAAAATATTTTATCTATATTTTATTAGTTATTTACATTGTAATAATTCAAATATGTATTTTTTATAAAGAAATATTTTTAATAAGATGCAAGTTCTAAAAAATAAGACTTAAAGAAAACCATAAATACAAAATTCATTATTGAGAACGAATAAAATAATAAGTGGAAATCACTAAGTAGGAGTTTGAATATGTTTGAGATTATTGTGAAAGATATATACTAGTAATTGCACCTTTGTGTGCAATGGGTATGTTGAAGAGGCGTGGAAGGTCAATTTGGGGAACATTTGGTAAATCTTTTGCATAAATTTGTATATTACATGAGATCAATTGGTAGCCCATTTAGAAAATGATGTTTTTGCAACCAAGGTCTTAATGGAGAAGTGACAGCTTCAAACCCACTTTGCATCGGCTTACAAGAATCCAATCATAATTGAAACAAAACCTTTGAATTAGGAAGATAATCAAGTTCCACTATTAATAGGCTCATGCTATATTTGCAATGAAGTGAGAGGAAGAGAGAAGTAGAATGAGGGATAGACAAAGGATAGAAAGAGGGGGGAAGAGCAAGAGAAATAGGGGTAAAGAGATAAAGATAGAGAAGAAGATAGAGATATAGATAGATATGGAGATGAAGATGGGGAAAGAGGAGAGGAATATGGAGAAAGGAGAGAGATGTAGAGAGATAAAGAGGGAAGAGATTTGATTAGATAGATGTGAAAGCCTAGAAAATAAATATAAAGAGTGAGAGGGAGAGATATAGTGGTAGAGAGAGACAAAGAGATAGACAAATAGAGATAGATGGATAGATGAAAGAAGAAATACGGATAGATAGATATAGAGAAAAATAGATACAAATATATAGTTGTAAAAGAAGAGAGAGAGAGAGAGAGAGAGAGAGAGAGAGAGAGAGAAATAGATATGGGGAAAGACAGAGAAATATGGGGAGACAAAGGAAGAGATAGATATATATTGGAAGAGAAGGAGAGAAATAGAGACATACAAGAAGAGAAAGGGGGAGAGAGGTACCACTAAAGAGATGGAGAGGGAATGAGAGAGAGAGTGGGGGGGGGGACTAGATAGAGAGAAATAGAAAGATAGAGATATTGTACAAGCGAGATGGAGTGAATAAGAGAAAGAGGGGGGGAGAGAGGGATATGGAGATAGAGATGGAGGGGACAAAAGTGAGAGAAAGAAGTTGACAAAGACGAGCAATAGAGATAGGTTTAGAGAGAAGGAGAGAGATAGAAAGAGAAAGATAGGGAGGGAGAAACAAGGTGTGTGTGTGTGTGTGTGTGTGTGTGTGTGTGTGTGTGTGTGTGTGTATGAGTTAGAGAGAGAGGAGAAGTAGAGAGATAAAAAAATGGGAGAAATGGGGAGAGAGGGAGAGAGAGAGGGAGTAGGGATAGAAAGAGGTAAAGATATGAATAGAAAGGAGACACAAAGTAGATATAACTTTTGATATATAGAGAGAGTAGGACAAATGAAGGGAGATGAGTGTATAAGAGAGAGATAGAGATAAGGAGCCTATGTCTGTATGAGAGAGAGATAGAGATAGAGATACAAAGGGAGAAATAGGGAATGTGTGAGTGATTGACCGAGATATGAAGATAGATATAGAAAGGGATATATATAGGTTGAGAGGAAGAGAGAGGTAGAGAAATAAATAGAGGTTGGAGGAGAAGTGGAGAGCTATAAGAAGACGGAGCCATAGGAGAGAGTGACATAAAGAGGGATAGAAAGGGGGAGATATGGAGATAGATACAGTGGGAAGGATAAAGGGGGAAGAGCCAGAGATACAGGGAGAGGTAAGAAGATATAAATAGGGGAGAGAGATAGAGATGGAGATAATATTCAAGTGACATGCTACCCTAAGCATAACTCCCTATTGGAATGAAATGAGAAATCAAAAGTTAGTTTTTCTCTCTTGATCTCTCACTCTGAACTTTTAATTTAGGTTTTAAGTTAAAATTTATTCTATTATATAAAGAAAATAAAAATTTAAAGACAATTATTCTATAATAAATTAAAAATTTAATAAGACAAAAAAATATAAGCTAAATTAATTCTATTATCTTTTAATTATTATTTGTAACTCCATAAAAAGAAAAAGAAAATATAAAATAAAATAAATTTAGCTTAATGAAAATTAAACCTTAAAAGAAGAAGAAGATGTTTAGAATAAATTGAAAAAAAATAAGATAAAATATTCTAATAAAATAAGACAAAATTAAAATGTATTCTTATTAAAAGAAGATAGTAATAAAAGATAGATTTTTAATTCAAAATATAATAATTCTAAAATAATTAAAAATTTGATAAGACAAATAATTATAAATTAAATTTATTCTAATAAATCTTATTTATTATAAGCAATTTCATTAAAAAAAACATAAATAAAATAAATTATAAACTTAATAAAAAATAATCCTTCAAAAAGAAGAAGAAAACAACTCTTTATTAACATTTTTTACTTTTCATTTTCGAAACTTAAAAAAAATATAAAATATCTTGAAGATTAAATTTTATAAGATATTCTTATAAAGAGAACAAAATAGTAAAAGATGGATTTTTTTTCTTTTTATGAATATTAATATTAAAATACTTTTGTTTTAGATTTTTCATTTTTATGCACATTCTTTTTATGATTAATATTATTAAAGGTTTTTTTTAAAGATTCTTTTTAAAATTAATATAAATGTAAACATATGGTTGACAACAATTCAATCCTCTTGCATCCTTCTCCTCAATTTTGAACTATTGGTTTCAAAAAGTAAGTTGCACATTTCATATAGGGTATGCCTTTGACATAAAAATATACAAAAGTAGCGAAAACTAAGGCATTGACCTTTAACACAACCCTATCTATTATTTATTTGAAATTGTTACATGCATTATGAAATTATATACATTTGTGCATCAAACAATATATTTCATGATGGAGGTGTGCCCAAAGAGATCGAAGAGACTACGGATGACATGGCTGCTGAGAACCCCAGGGTGTCCCTACTCTTCAGCAAATGGAAAAGTTGAGCACGGATATGTTGGACATCATACAGAGGATTGAAAACCTCGGCCCTGTGCTTGATTTGTAGACTATCAAGGATGATGTCAACCAGCTCAAGAACAAGATGGAGGCTTGGGAAGCCCAAATGGTGGGCCTTAACAAATTCCATGTGCAGGTGTTACGCAGCTTGACGCTCACCCTCTCTCTGCTAAGGGAACGTCCTGCTGTTGTTTCTGATTTCTAAAGACTTGGTTCCTTTTTGTTGATAGTTGTTGTTATAGTGTTGTTTCTGCACTATGATTTTTAATAGTTATGCTATGTAAAGGGTCAGTGCCCTTGTTCTCACTACTTTATTAATCAAAAACATGATGTGGCAATAATGTAATTGATATAAAGAGAACATTAAATATTTAGAAAATTTACAAAGACATAATGTTGACGGTAATACAAAACTGGTGATAAATTATTTTGATTTTGTAAATTTAGGAATAATAGTTGTGAATTTTGTAAGTATAGATTTTATTAGTTTACTTCATTATTTTTTCTTCTTTCTAAACTTGGGATGTTTTATGTGCAAAACATGCACTCATTTATAATTTTGTTCTTTGTCACAACCTCAAATTTTATCAGACGTAATTATTATTAATATTCTAGACATAAGATGACATAACTAGAATAGTAATTAATATATAATGACTGTTGACTTTATATTTAATTTGAATTTGGATTATGGATCAATGATTCATGATGTTTAGTTAGAAATATTTGAAAAATTTGATGATGAAAGATGATTTTGTATACAAATATGCTAATGTAAAATTGAGTTTCGTCAGTTGTTGGCAGGTACGGAAACATGGTTGAGGTAGAGGTTAGCTAGCCTTCTAACAGTGATTGGTTTGATGGAATCTATTCGCACACACACTTAGTTGCATATGAACACATTCTTGATCTAAATGATTTACCAATATTAAACTATGAATTTATATTCCTTTAAGTGACTTGATTTCAATTATGCATGCTTGACTAGAAATTGAAAGCTAAGCTAATTTTGTTTATAGAATTTTATTCCTTGCTTGGTTAGATAGAAATATTTAATTATTTATCAATTTGAAAACAAAAAGTAAGCGTAATTTGATTATATGTAATATCTTATTAAAATATATATGCTTGACTACTCATTCTTTATTTTAAATTGTTAAAATAGAATTTGATTTAAATATATTAATTTATTCAATGACTACAATAATGATTATCAAGTAAAATTAAGAAAATAAAATAAATGTAAGAAGTTATTATTATCTGATTTAATTGTTAAGTTACTAAATCAAAAGAAGAATATATTTCTCTCTTCATATTGTTCATATGTTGGGATATTTTCATCATGTTAGTCGTATGTTAGAATATTTTCATATGCACAAAGCATGAGCAAATCACATCATTCTTGTTTCAAATTTTTTTTTTCCATGCCAAATAAAAAATGCCATCACACCATTAATGTTTCAAACAGATTTTCACACGATTCTTTTTTGAAGATTCAAGGGTAAGAAAATCATGCATTTATCGGGGGATTTTTACACTCTTCACTAGCATTTTTGTTTTTAATAGAAGAGAAATTTAACTTTCCTATACTTAGCTTTAACTTTTATGAGTTAAAGGTAATATTATTTTATTCCGGTAAGTCTTAGTTAAGAGATAAATAAAGTAATTGAGAATAATGGATTCTTATAAGTAAATAGCATAGTAATATTAATTTCAAATTATTATTATTATTATTATTTTTTAAAGTGATCTTTTTAGTAGATTTGGTAATAATTTAGTTATTTAGTTTTGTTTATGTAAATTAAATTTAGTACGATTATCTAGCTTTCATATTAAATTATTTAACAATTGTTTTATTGGGTAATAAATTAGTAATTATTTGTTGAAAATAATAGTGAGTGATATCATAAATTTTTGGGGTGAGTTCATCAATCTTAAAATGTCCTATCAATTTTACCTTCACTTGTTCCATGAAGAGCTAGTGGCATCCATGTGTTTGAACTAGTTAAAGATATAAACAATAGCAATTATCATTTTTTTTCTAAGATTGTAACAATTGTAAATCATGCTTGAATGATGTCGATAACTAGAATAAATATCATAGTCTCATCTTATCGTAATAAATCATGAGAGAGCAATGACTCTCCCTTTTAATGGAAATTGTACTTATAGGATACATGTACTTAATTTGTGTATTTTCGTAGAAGGATATATTGTAATTTGTGAATAAACTTAGGAAGAGGTTTATTTTATTTTAGTGGGAATGTTCCTTGTGAGTGGATTACATAGAGTGTTATTATGGATGTGTGTCGAATATGGGTAAACAAAGAAGGCTAGGTCTCTATTTAGATCTACCTGTCGATAGTCGGCTTAAAAGATGCTTTGGCCAAAGCCTATGAAATCATCTTTTGAATGATTGAATTTATTTTACTCTTTGTCTTATCATGATGATAGATGCATATATATTTCTATGTGTGTGAATTAGTATGTTAGATGCATCATGTTGCACCAGATTCCATCCTACCTGCCAGTTCTAGATTGCTAGTTACCTTGTGTAGGGTTGGGTATTCTTCTAGTTGAGAAGAATTCTAGGGAAGCTTATGCTTTGTGTTGGGTGGAAACAACGCCCGAATCATGTTCTCGGCTCACAGGTTGTAGATGAAGGAGAGTTTGTGGCAACCAGAGACCTTGGAACTTTTTGTATTATTATATTTATTTGATGTGACGAGATGGGCTAAATGCCTAGGTCACAAGAGAATAGATGAGTGCTTGAACCTTTGATAAACATTTTATTGTAATATCCTTATAAAGGATGAACTATGTAATTAAATGGAGATGAAATTATCTCTTAGATTGTATTATTGACTCATTAGAGTAATTTATGGAAATTCCAATTTGAAAATTCTAATCTTATTTTTGGTTTTCGAAATTATATTTTAAAATTGTCCATGTCTTTACATTCTTGCTTCTCTTATCAGTGGGACTTGTATGTACCACCTTGTAGCATTTTTATGATGATATTAGGGGAGAGGATGTAGTTGTTAAGCATACTAATTTTGTACCTCTCAAAATCCTATGGCAATTTCAAATCAGTTCCATTTTTTTGTAGCAACTTACTTGGTAAGCCCCCTTCTTATAGCTAAGGTTTTAGGTCCACATCATCAAATACAATGCCACATCAACATGCTTTTTATTGAGGTGTCCAAAATGACCAAAAGAAAGGTTAGACTAATAGTTGTGCACTGTCATATTTTATTGGTATGCTAATATGGATCACATGTTTTGTTGCTTTTTAGATCTAAGAAATATATGTCATTCAATTATCAATACTCATAATCAACACCAACAAGTTTTAAGTCACAACTACTAGTGCTACAATATTAAAAATATTATGCATTAAATCAACAATGCTATAATGACTATTCAAACATGTTCAACTATTGGATCCTCTACCCTATTTAGTTAACTTCTAAGAGAATTATAGGTCCTAATAATATTATAAACATGAGATTGAAGATAACTAAGAGACAATAATAAAATCTTGTCAATTTAGGGGAGGTCCATAATTGAACCATCCCTAGAAATGTTAGTGAATATTTTTATTTTTTCTTGGTTGATTATTATTCTTTCCTACGTGTTTATTTAGTTGTAGTGAGTGGGTCATTAGGAGTGTAGATGGCATTTTCCATCTATTTAGCTACCACCTATTTTGAGGTAGTTGGAGTTATATCTCTCATTAGTTGTATTTGTTTCCTCTCTTTTCTATATATGTATTCACTCCTTTAGCTCATTTTCATTCATGTGACTATGAGCAAGTTTAAATTATGAATTTGTGTTGAGTTGTATGATTTTCTTACAATTTTTTTCTTATCTCTTGTTCTTGGAAATTGTCCTTATTTTGCTAGTTTTAGTCAATTTTTGAATAAGGGTTTTAGTGTTCATTTCATATTAAATTGAACTTTTTGTTCTTTTTCCATATTCTAACATGATATTTGTAGAGTCAAAAATTGCATACCCCTTTTCAATTCCACCTACACTTTTGTAGCCACTTTAGTGTACATTCCCCTAGCATTTGAGTAGGCTCATTTTAGCCCTTGCATCAACCTTTTCCCTCTCTAGATGCTCAGGACGCCTTTTCAACAACTATCCTTCATCCTCTATTTTGCATCGGTCACGTGTTTCTCTTGTCGCTCGTCGTTTTTTAGCGTGGTTCATCTAGACACTAGCACACCGCACGACGTATGCGCGCCACACATTCATCCTACGACATCTTAATGTTTAAATGTTGATTTTGCACATTTCAACACTTGTCACCTTATCTTGGTCGGTGGAAAGGACTCAAAATCTTCCAAAACAACTAGGCAGCCCTCTTTTTCCCTCCTCTTCTCTCTTTTAAATCCATATTTTCTCTCCATTCAATCTCACTAGTTCCTTCATACAAGATCTCTAGTTCCTTCATGCAATCTCTCTTTGTTATTCAAGAAATTCCTCTAGATTCTAGACACAATCCCTCTTGTTCTCTTAGCTCTCATAGATTTCTCTTGCTATCTCACTTGCTACAATATTCTCTAGTTTGCTAAAACACACAATATTCTTTGCATCTCTCTTGGCTTTCTCAAGCCTTGCTGGTAATATTTATCAACTTATCTTGTCTTTGAGCTTGGGGATTCATCACATCCCTTATCTATCAAATCATTTATCTTTTCTATTTACATTTTTATCTATCTAGTTGTTGTGGAGGTGGAAATACCAAAACAGGGACTTGACTGAGGCAAGTCTCCAAACAACACCAAACATTTTTCCTCTTCTATATGTGTTTAGGTTTCTTGAAGGCAATCAACTGCATGGAGGTTTGTTGTATTATTGATTTTGTTCCTCTCATTCAATCCCTTAAATCTTGTTATTTATTTTATTATTTTATCTCTAAATTTGTTGCTAAATTTCTAACTCCTAGGTTTTCTAGGTCATCTAAAAAACAGAGTTGGGTTTTCTCCATTTTCTAAGTTTTTTGTTCGTGATTCATACAAGACTACAACGTGCCGCACAAATGTTTGTGCACCACACTGGCATCCTTGAATAAGACGCTCAAATTCATATTGAAAACTCCCTATCGTCTGCTCTTACCATTTCTCTATTTAGATATCTTCACCAATTTCATTAGTTGGAGATATATGAATGTATGTTGTGAAATTGGCTCTCAAGGGAACATAGTTTTTCCCTTTGCAGGGTTGCTTTTGCACCATTACATTTTGGTCAACCCAACATGAACACTTCTTATGTATTATTTTTAAAGCATTCTTTATCAATCCTTCAATCATTCAATATACCCATAAAAAAGGACAATTCTAATATTTCCCCTTCTTCCAAAAACAAAAATTAGGGCCAAACCCCATTCCATGATGTCAATTTTTAAATGATACATTGACCTTCAACCGATTTCTTTATCCATTGTTTCTTAATTAAAGTTTACTATTTTCAAAATGCATTTGTTACCTTCTTTTATTACTTCTATTTCTAAGTTTATTCAAAGTACTAATGATGTTCCTTTTCATGCATGTGATGGTGACTTGGCTTTGCTTATGTCGCTATATGTCTTTGATCCCTCTTGTAAAAATTATTCTATCTCAGAAGATATTTTGTTGCAAGAGGATGGAATCATTCATAACTTTCTTAATATTACCCTACCATCTCTTCATTCCAATACAATCTCTTCTATAGTTGATACATTAGTGAAAGGTGAATCTCATCTCACATTCGATCTCCCATAGGTCGATGTTAAGAAAGTTCCTTCAACTAATTCTTTGCAAGAAGTAATGATTCTGTGAACATCATTTTTGTCTCTCCTACCCCTAAAAGGCCTAAGAGACCAATCATTTGTGTGACTGCAGCTAGTCCTTCTCCAAAGAAGGTAATTTCTATTCACGGTGTTCCTTTTAAAAGTGACTCACCAAATCTTTTTACAAGATAACACAGTCTAAAGATCCTTCTTGTAAAATGGTATCCCATACTTATAACACTCATGGAAATAAGAAAAATGTCAATCAATCAAATACTTCTTTACCACCTTCTCAATTAGATCTTCCTCAAGCACCTAAGCCTTTAGTTAAGAAATCTAGTGATTATGATCTTATTGAGCATCTTCATGTTACCCTCGCGAAGATCTCAATTTGGGATTTTCTCCAGATTGCTCCAGTTTATCAAGGTATATTTAAGAAAGCTCTTCAAAATATTTTATTGCCTTCTTATGTTAGGCCTTCAAATGTGAATTCATTGATAGATCATATTCATGTAGATTCTCAGAATATTAGATTCTATCCATATGAACTCCAGCATTCGAAAGTAAGAAATAAAAATCAAAGTGGATTCGAATTTTATTTCAACATATTCTATGTTCATTTGTGGTTTTGATAATACTGGTAAAATTGCTTTGGATACTGTTATTTTTCCTATAAATATTGGACCAATTACTATTCCAACCCTGGTGCATGTTATGTGAGGGCCTTTACCATATAATATTCTCTTGGGTAGACCTTGGATTCATGATTTAGGTGTTAATTTAGGTGATTCAGAGATAATTTAATCCAACAAAATCCACAATAAATACCCAATGAAACCAATCAACTATGTCTCCAATGTCCTAGGCCAACTTGATCTTTCTCCTTCACTCAATTTCACCAAAATGCCCAAACTTGACTCCCAACTCAATCAACCTATATTAACACATTCTAGGGTCCCAGAATGCCCTATTCAACTTGTTTAAATAGACTTCATTCACCCTTTTGGTCCTTTCACTAACATACCCTTACCCAGGTAACTAACTAGGTCTACTCCTAGTAGCCTCGTTCAACGGGTAATTTGACCTTTACTCAATAAATTCCCAAACCACTTGAAAAAAAGTTTACACTTATAGATACCCTTTTGTAATTTGTTCAACTTATCTCAAAACCAAACATGACTCTTTTGGACCGACACCCTGGACCAGTCCCCTGCAACTTTCTAACTAGGCCCAATTAGCCCACTTTTCCAAAGCAAGCCCTAACATATCAACTCCCTTCAATTCCAAACCTTGAAAATTCTTAGGTTAGGTCTCAAATAAAAGGATTATCACATTTTTTTGTGCAGCCACTCACATTTGATAGGTCAAACTCGAAACCCTTCCTTTTTAGGCCATTAAACTGGGGCTTTCTCAAAACACCCTCTCCAGTCACTTCCAGAACTTCTCCTTCAGGATTCACCATATATTTGGAATGTAATCACATATTACATACTCAAATAGTTCCCTCATTAAGGTCAAACTCATGTTGCTACACCTATGCCACCATTCCCATGCACCTTTCACACACACACTTGCACTCAAAAGGTGATCACCCTTCATGCCAACTCCATCCTTGCAATTTTACCTACATGTTAGTCTATAATAAACCATTAGGGACTCATTCCTCAAGAAACAACAAATACATAAAGAGGAATGAGCCCTAAAACTTCATTTTGACTTCCAAATCAACACAAACAAGCACCTACAACACTAGTTTTGGGATAGTCAACTATATATGCACCAAAATGATGGATTAAACCTTCAGAGCCTTTGAAAATGAATGTAAAGACATTATAAAATAATCCAAAGAAAAGATCCATTCAAAAAATTCAAGTATTCAATGCATACAAGTTCATATTTTGATCTAATTTGCAGGAAACTGTGTATCTTTTATTGCCAAATGTTTGTCATTACATATGTGTATTTCCTTCCTTCAACAACAACCTCTCCCATGTGTGGTAAAGAGGTTTTAAACTCATTTTGAGGCTCCCAAACAACTTCAAACTACCTCTAACTCCTCAAACTACCAAACTGCCAACTAGTCGTTGGAGTTGGAGTTCAAATTTGTGTTTTTCCCTCCTTTTGCAATTTAACTATTTCCAAGCATCTGAAAGGCTTTAATTTGCCTTGATTAATAAAATAATGGAGAAAACACCTAAAACCCCATTTAAACCCTTATTACACATTTTGGTCCTATGGTCCTTATCAAGACCCTTAGGACTTACATCAAATTCAATATGTTTATTACATTCAAAAGCCATGATTGATTTTAAAACATCATAGTTAGGTCCTATAGACCCTTGTTCCCACTGATCAAGCCTTAATGCCTACTTTGTCTTCTAATGCTCAGGAGGTGCTCCTGCACCATACTCCCCCCTATGAAAAATCTCTTGTCCCAAGAGAAGAGGGGTCTTGTCCTTACTCCACCCATCCTTCAAGATGATCCTCAACAACTCTTTCCTTCATGGGGCTTTTGTTGCAATAGAAACTCATTTAATGAGTTAGCCTTCCACCTATCACCTGCAGCAAACTCATTCAAATGATTAGATTGCAAAAAAAAATCATTGTATCTCTGGTTTGGACAGTCATGTATGGACTGCTGCTGCACCATTTTCCATGTCTTGTGGAGGACCAAATCACCCCCAAATTCATGCACCATTGAAGAACTACGACTATCCTTAGTCTGCACACCTATAGGACAATCAATGGTCCCTACCAGCACATTATTTTGCACCACACCATACTGCAGACCTATCCATAGTTTACTGTCATTTCCCATTTGTTGTTGTACCATAGTTTTCTCATCATTCGTTTGATCTTCATTAAGTGTTCCATTTGTCCTAGGGACTTGCAAACACAAATACTCTTTCCTACCAAAGCAAATAACTCTAGATTCAAATGGTTGATTTCTTTGCATAGGTGTTAGTGTAAACCTCTTACCATCTTTGTGAACAACATATGTGTTGTTGTATCCATCATGCAATGTTCTTCTCTGATATTGCCAAGGTCTTCCCAAGAGAAAATGACAACATGTCATGGGAACCACATCACATAACACCCTGTCATGATAATCGCCTATAGAAAACTCTACATAGCATTGTTCTTGGATTACAAGATTATGATCATCAGTCACCCAATTTGCCTTGTAGGGCCTACTATGGGGTATTCTCATCATATTCAACTTCTCTACCATCTCTTGAGAAACTAAATTATCAAAAGAACCTGAATCAATAATCATTTTGCAAATTTTACCTTCACTCTTGCATTGGGTTCTGAAGATAGATACATTTGGTTGTGTTTGCTGCAACATTTGACCTCTCCTAAACATTAGAAATTCACCTTCAAGTACTGGATTAGCAATACCAACTCTCTCTTCTTTTAGTTGTTCTTCCCCTTGTGCTAATTGAAATCTTTTCTTAGTCTTCTTGCCACCTTATTCATTCATTGGACACTTGAAAGAAGGGTGCCCAACCTCATTACATGTAAAACATCTGCCTGTGAACACTCATAATCCTCTACCTCCACCTTGGTATCCTCCTCTCTAATCAGGTGTAGACTCTTTCCCTTTGCCATTGCCACTTTTTCCTTGCCCATAATTGTTAGGTTTGTTGCCCCTACCTCTGTTTTCATTACCTCTACCACTTCCTCCTTGTCTCTCTTGCTTCCTCTTTACCTTTTATTCACCCTTATAGCCAATTGGAAACACTCTCCAAGTGTCTTTGGCACACTAAACCTTATCTCATCTTGCAAATTGTATCTAAGCCCATTAAGATACCTTGCAACCTTTTCATATTCATCTTCCAATCCTCCTCTTATACTCAACTTGTGAAATTTCTCGGTATAGGTCATCACATCCATATCCTTTTGCTTTAAATTTTGTCTCAACCTCTTTGTCTGAATTGTATAATCAGATGGAAGGAACCGATCCTTCATCATGGCTGCCATACTTCTCCATGCGGTGATCTTAGGCATTCCTCTAGCAACCCTCTCTACTTGTACACTACTCCACCATGTTAGAGAAGTACCTCTCAACTTTTTTTTAGCAAACTTTACCTTCTTGTCCTCATCCATGTCTTCATACTCAAAGTAGTTTTCTAGGGCATCAATCCACCCCAATACCTCTTCACTATCCATCTTGCCATGATAGATAGGCAAATAAATGGTTGTCTTATTTCCACCTTTGTGTACTGCCTTCAATAGCCTCACCATCCTTCTCTCTTTAGGGTTTAGTTTCCCTTATCCATTCCCTTCATTCTAATTCTTATCTACTCCATCATTTGCTTCAACATCTTCTTCCTCATTCTCTCTTTGTGGCTCTCTTCTAGATCCTCTCTCCAAGGCTTCCAACCTTGCCTGCAATGTTGCATTATCCCTTATCATTTGTCTGATATCTCTATCCCTTGCTTCTTCTTGTTCTCTCCTTTCTCTCCTCTCCATTTCCAAGGTCTCTTTCAACTCTTGGTTCTCCCTTGTTATTTATTGTTTTGGAGGCATCTTGTCTATACCCCAACTCACTACACAACTTCTCCCTCTTCCTTACTTCCCACAAGAACCTACTAGTGGCTATGATACCAAAATGATGCAAAGGTAAACTGATCCAAAAAAATCCACAATCAATACCCAATGAAACCAATCAATTATGTCTCCAATGTCCTAGGCCAACTTGGTCTTTCTGCTTCACTCAATTTCACCAAAATGCCCAAACTTGACTCCCAAATAAATCAACATGTCTTAACACCTTATAGGCTCCCAAAATTCCCTATTCAACTTATCTAAATAGACTTAATTCACCCTTTTGGTCGTTTCACTAAAAAACCCTTACTCGGGTAACTAACTAGGTTTATTCCTAGTAGCCCTATTCAGCGGATAATTTGATCTTTACTCAAAAAATTCCCAAACAACCTGCAAAAAAGTTTACACTTCCAGATACCCTTTTGGAATTTGTTCAACATATGTCAAAACTAGATATGACTCTTTTGGACCAACACCCTAGAATAGTCCACTTCAACTTTCCAACTAGGCCCAATTAGCCCACTTTTCCAAAACAACCCCTAACATATCAACTCCCTTCAATTGTAAAAATTTAAAAATTATTAGGTTAGGTCTCAAATAAAATTATTTTCAGATTTTTTTGGGCATCCACTCTCATTTGATAGGTCAAACTCGAAACCCTTCCTTTTTAGGCCATTAAATTGGGGCTTTCTCAAAATACCCTCTCCAATCACTCTCATAACTTCTCCTTCATTATTCACCATATATTTGTCATACTCAAATAGTGCCCTCATTAAGGCCAAACTCATGTTGCTACACATATGCCACCATTCCCATGCACCTCTCATGCACACAATTGCACTCAAAAGGTGATCACCCTTCATGCCAACTCCATCCCTGCACTTTTACCTGTATTTTAATCTATAATACACCATTAGGGACTCATTCCTCAATAAACAACAAATACATAAAGAGAAATGAGCCCTAAAACTTCATTTTGACTTCCAAATCAACACAAACAAGCACCTACAGAACTAGTTTTGGGACAATCAACTATATATGCACCAAAATGATGGATTGAACCTTCAAAGCCTCTACAAATGAATATAAAGACGTTCTCAAATCATCCAAACAAAAGGTGGATTCACAAAATGCAAGTATTCAATGCATACAAGTTCAGATTTTGATCTAATTTGTAGGAAACCATATATCTTTTATTGCCAAATGTTTGTCATTACATATGTGTATTTCCTTCCTTCAACAACAACCTCTCCCACACGTGTGAAAGATGTTTTAACTCATTTTGAGGCTCCCAACCGACTTCAAACTACCTCTAAGTCCTCAAACTACCAAACTGCCAACTAGTCGTTGGAGTTGGAGTTCAAATTTGTGTTTTTCCCTCCTTTTGCAATTTAACTATTTCCAAGCATCCCAAAGGCTTTAATTTTCCTTGATTAATACAATCATGGATAAAACCCCATTTAAACCCTTATTACACATTTTGGTCCTATGGTCCTTATCAGGACCCTCAGAACTTACATCAAATTCATTATGTTTATTACATTGAAAAGCCATGATTGATTTCAAAACATCATAGTTAGGTCCTCTAGACCCTTGTTCCCACTGATCAAGCCTTAATGTCTCATTTGTCTTCCAATGCTCAGGAGGTGCTCTTGCACCAATAGGTTTTTTATATTTTTTTTCCTACACAATATTAGGCATACTTAGGTTATATTAGGATGGTTTATGTGAGGACACATGGCATAGTCCTACATTTGCATGTGTCATTCACACCCACATCTGGGTGGTTGAATATCACACCCTCTTTTGGAGTCATTTACCACCTCCCCATAACCATTTTTTGTCCCTACCTAAGTTGGTTTGCCACATGTTTGGAATTTTCCAAGTAGGCATAACTCCCGCCTAATTTGGTTATTTGGGATTTATTATTCCTCTTGGAATTATGTGCCCAAATTTTTCTATATAATCGACACTCACCTCTCCCTTATGAGCTAATTCCGAGCTAACGTAGATGAGTTCATATCAGCTCAGTCAATACAAGGAAGTTTTGATCCATTTTATATCTTTTGGAGTGTGATAATATCATCATTCTATTATTGCACCATATTTTAGCATTTCATCATCTCTATTGCTCTTGTGTAGAAGGTTGATCTTGGGAGATTGAGTCCATCAATGACTCTAACATGGTATTAGAGCTTCCAGATCTGCAAGCCCCTTCTCGAATTTGGGAGAAATTCAACATTGATCTTTTGTTGGGTGCATCTTCAGTTGAAAAGGACATCACAATCGAGTCCAAAAGGTTGAACAAATGAATTTCTATATAAAATACTCTCTATTTTGCTAAAAGTTAGATTCAAAGTAAAATTTTGCCCACCTGCCTAATATGGTACAAATTTGAATTTTGTTTATATACGTATACATATATACAAATATATGTATACATATACATATATATATATGTGTGTGTGTGTGTGTGTGTGTGTGTGTGTACACATACATATATATCTATACATATAGATATACATTTATATACATATATGCATATACATATATGTGTGTGTGTGTGTGTGTGTGTATGTATGCATATATGTATATGTATATGCATGTATATATATCTATATGTATGTATGTATATATGTATGTATATATATAGATAGATAGATAGAGATATATACATATATATACATATATGCATATACATATATATACATATATACATACATATATACATATATACACATATATACATATATATGTATATATATGTGTGTGTGTGTATATATGTATGCATATATGTATATGTATATGTATATATATACATATATATATATGTATGTATGTATATATATACATATGTATATATATGTATATATGTATATGTATATATATCTATATATATGTATGTGTGTATATATATAGATATATATACATATACATATATACATATATATACATATGTATATATATACATACATACATATATGTGTGTGTGTACATATATGTGTGTACATATATGTGTGTATGTATATATATACATATATGTGTGTATATATGTGTGTGTATATGTATGTATATATACATATGTATGTATATATATGTATATGTATATGTATATGTATATATATATGTATATACATATACATATATATACATATATATGTATATATATTTATACACATACATTTACATACACACACACACACACACACATATATATATATAGGTTTTTTTATTTGAAAAAGAAAATATTAAAAATCTTTATTATAGGTATTTTTAATATTTTTGAAAAATTTATATTGTAAATTTCCTTTGAAAAGTAAAATAATCAAAAAAATTATTTTGAATTTTTTTTTTAAAGAAGTCCCAAAGGACCTACGTAGGGTCGTACCTACACCTCTATGCAGGCCTTGGGCCATGCATACCTAAGGAGGTACGTAGGTACCCCTTTGGGCTTCGCACCCCCCTTTGAAGCTTGTGTGGTACCCACGGTACTTGCGTTGCAGGCCTTGGGCCCAACACAACCCCTTTGAAAGGGGTGAGATGAGGCTAAGCAACCCGATTATATTATTTAAAAATAAATTATTAAAAATTTCAAAAAAAATAAAATTTGAACCCACCTCCTCACCCTCAGCCAGGGTTCAATTCCTGCGACCTGATCTCGACCTTCGGGCCTGCAACTTGCAGTCTTGCCACACGAAGTGGTTCATTTGGTGGTTTATCCAATTTTGGTTGTCCTAAATTTATCTAGAGGTTCGCTATTTTCCAGAACCATTTCAAATCTTTTTGGAGCGACTCTACAATTGGCAGGTGGTTTTTCAAATTGAAGAATTTCTACAAATTTTCTAGTGAAGGGTCATTAATTTAGCAGCATCTCAGCTAAATTTGACAGAGGTTTGTATTTTCAAATTTTGAACCCCTCTCCATTGCTCTTTTCAATTTTGCACCTCAAGTTTGGAAGGCAATATCTTAGTCATTTGAGTTCTGTTTTGTGAGCAATTTTTTATTTATTTGGGGTACAATTTTGAGGGATTCGCAATGGTGAAATCAAAATTTTCTCAAGTGATCTAAATTTCTCAAAAAATTAGTTTTTCAGCAAATTTGAAGGACAAGCCCAATTTTTTGAACTTCAAAAGGTTATAACTTTCACATATGACCTTAGATTGAGGTGATTCTTTTTTTGAAAGTTGATATTTTTCCAAGTACTACATTTTGGTTCTATTCTTAGGTTCTCATTCTAAGATATTATTGTATCTTTTATATTTGGGTCCAATTTTGGACATTGTAAAACTCTAGAAATAAATTCTAGCATTGTAAACACACTAATTTATAAAGTGCCACCATGATATTTTTATAGGGGGGGTCATTGATTGAGTGAATTTGAGGGGGTGATCTTGTGTTGGTTTCTTGTCTTGTGTATTAGTGCAATGGGGAAAACTCAAATTGAACTCCTAACTCCATATAATTATGAAACATGGAAAAATCGGTATGGAATTATCTAAGGGAAAAAAAGTTGCAAAGGTTATGTCAAAGAATCTATTCCTGCACCTACTGGTGCTAATGCTCTTCAAGCATGGGAGATTAATCGTGAGAGAGATCTTGGTTACATTTGTTCACTAGTCTCTTTTTTATTTACAATTTCATCTTGAATCAAGCAAGACACCTAATGAGGCTTGGGATACTCTTGAAAATTTGTACATGGTAAAACTGATAAGATTAGGGGTTATTAGATTGATAATGATCTTATGAATCTTGATCCAAAAAGTTTCAACAACATCCACTTGACTATATCTCCAAGATAAAGCAACTAAGAACGTAGTTAACATATTACAAGATTACGAAGGAGGATTTACAATTGATTATGAATGTGTTATCCAATCTTGGTCCTAAGTATTCTGTGTTTGTTTCTGGATTTCATACTAATAGGGTTTCTATGGGAACTGCATATGTTCAACCAACTTTTGATGCATTTTTTAGATCTTCTAATCCAAGAGGAAGTGAAGCTAATTCAAATGGGCATCATCAAAACTTCCAAGTCACAAGTATTTATTGCTAGTGAACCTAAGGTATAGAAAGAATCAGGGTATCCTGATCAGAAATAGAAGAAGAAAAAGAACAAGCCATAGAAAGAATCAGGGTATCCTAATCAGAAATAGAAGAAGAAAAAGAACAAGCCATAGAAAGAATCTAAGGCATCTTCCTCAAAAAGGGAATCGTCTAAAAAGGAGAACCCCACTTGTGCATATTGCAAGAAATCTAGGCATGATGAGCACCAATGCTATTAAAAACAAATTGATGAGTTGAATAATCTTTTAGCAAATAATAAAATCAATTTACCTTCAACTATGTCAAAGGATTCATCATCTTCATCTATTTTAAAGTCAAAGAAACAAAAAGGGAAAGCACTTGTTGCAATGGTAGATTCTGAGTCAAGGAAATGGATCCTTGATTTCGGAGCTTCACATCATATGGCTTCATCATAGGATATGTTCTCTTCATTTGAAACATGTTCATCACCAAACATTTTGATGGCTAACTACACATATATGTGTTTTTATGGGAAAGGGTCTATTGACATAGATGAAGGATCATTCAATGATGTCCTTTGTGTATCCTCATTGCCAACAAATATCCTTTTTATCTATCAGATGACACATGTTGGGGAAGGAATAAGTGTTGAGTTCACTTCAGATTCTGTGATTATTCGAGATTTTCATAATAGAGATATTGTTGCAATTGGGGAGGTAGATCATCAATATCAACTATACACCTTTTCACATTTTTCCTTTGTAGTTCCTTGAACTAATGTATACACTCAGTCATCTAGTGTGGAAACTTTTGAGATTCAATATGTTCAAGTGAGTCTTGGTATTCTTTCAAATGAGGTTCAAGAGACATGTGTTGATATTTCATCTCCTACATCAATTGTTGTTTCTGATGATATTGGTATTGCTACATCCATGGCTCCTATTGATGTATTGATTTAGTGCAGCAGGACATTCATTGTCTTCCAGACATAGCTACTTGGGATGAGTACTTGATAGACATTGCAAGTTTATTTTGCGAGTCCTATCTTTCCAACTTGGAGGACACTATTGAGTACGTACATTTTTTCTTTGATGAAGTTACTTTGTCTTCTTCAAGTGTTGAGGGGGAGCCTTCTTACCCTCTTGTTCATTACCCACACGATCATAC
Organism: Cryptomeria japonica; assembly: GCF_030272615.1. Taxonomy (NCBI): domain Eukaryota; kingdom Viridiplantae; phylum Streptophyta; class Pinopsida; order Cupressales; family Cupressaceae; genus Cryptomeria; species Cryptomeria japonica. The sequence goes on from NC_081409.1 coordinate 277,490,971, forward strand.
CTCACAATTTGACATGATTGTGGCCACTATTGAGAAAATTTTGGAGGAGCCACCTTTTTCTTCAGAGGAGATACCTTTGTCTTTGGATTTTGTTCTACATCCATCTCCACAAGGTTCTTGATTTTCATCTTCTGCAGTGTGGCCTAGAACACCTAATTTGATGATGACAACTTTCGGCATCAACATGGGGACACCTAAATAGAGTTTAGAGACATCATACATCTTCATCATTCTTCCTACAAATTCCTTTCAGGAATGGGAAGATGTCTTGCATTCTTCCTTGGTTTTATTTCTTCCTAAGGGGAGGAATATTAATCGGCAATCTTGGGCCATCTACAGCTTCTAGTATCGAGCATTCACCAACAATGCAAGAGATTCTACATTGAGGGATTGCATGGTCTTTCTTCTTCACTCTTGGGGGAGAGTTTTGTTCTATGGGTTTTCTCTTTCTCATATTTTGAGAGGTTTCATCATTGTACATGGGCACCTAACATGGTCTTGTAGTCAGGACCCATATTTGCATTGTTGCATCTTTTCACCCACTTAAGCTATGCTTAAGGGGGGGTGTTAGTGTAGGTTTTTTATATTTATTTTTCCTACATATTATTAAGCATACTTAGGCTATATTAGGATAGTTTATATGAAGACATGGGGCATAGTCCTGCATTTACATGTGTCATTCACACCCACATTTGGGTGGTGGAATCTCACACCCTCTTTTGGACTCATTTTCCACCTCCCCATAACCATTTGTTTGTCCCTACCTGAGTTGGTTTGCCACATGTTTTGCATTTTCCAAGTAGGCATAACTCCCACCTAATTTGGTTATTTGGGAGTTATTATTCCTCTTGGAATTATGTGCCCATATTTTTCTATATAATCAACACTCACCTCTCCCTTACGAGCTAATTCGGAGCTAAATTAGATGAGTTCTTATCAACTCAATCAGTATAAGGGAGTATCAATCCATATTTTATATTTTTTAGTGTGATAATATCATCATTCTATTATTGCACCATATTTCAACATTTCATCCTCTCTATTTCTCTCGTGTAGAAGGTTGATCTTGGTTTTGCAGGTGATCTTGGGAGATTGAGTCCATCAGTGACTCTAACATTAGGAGCGGTCAATTCTACCCTTCATGGTTCTATTAAGTTTGTTGCTAACAATTAGGTAGTTACAATCAAGGTTGATCTTGATGTGATGCACTTATGTCAAATCGCAATAGTTGGTCATACCTTGGTTACACCTACCTTTGAGAACTATAGTCCATATTTATCTTCTAATATGCTAACTGTTTATGGTGAAAATGGATAACAATAATAACGATATTGAAAGGCTAAATGAATTCAACCACAAAACCCTAGCCTAACAACAACAAAGATCCACCATAACATATGAAGATTACCTAAGACAATGCAAATCAAATGAAATCACAAAGATTATACCATCACATGTCCAATAGGGTTTGGATCTCCATTCTTCCTATCTCCATTGATCTTGCTTGATATATTTGCTCTCAGATTTTATGTGCACAAGAGCTCAACAAAGAACGGAATGTGGTTGCAAGTACGATCACACATGCTCAAAAGCGTAGTGTAGTCAAGTGCATAAAAATGATTAGGGTTTGATAATGAAGGAAGCATCTCCTTATATAGAAGACACTATATGAAATGGAGGGATAAGATTGAGAGGTGTAAAAGGAGGTCGGCTATGATTAGAGGGTAGGTAAAAGAACTAATAAAATAATGAAAGGGGTAGGTAGTGTATGAATTAAGAGATGAATGACATGTGTCATAGGTAGAAAAGGTTAATGAATTAATTAAATAAATAAATATTTATTTAATTAATAGAAGAAGTGGGATCAATTAAATAAATAAAATATTTATTTAATTTAGGAAAAGGATAATTTAAATAAATAAATGTATTTATTTAAATGAGAAATAAGGCTAGCAGAGGATAAATGAATTAATTAAATAAATAAGGATTTATTTAATTAATAGAAGAATTAGGCTTAGATAATTAAATAAATAAAATATTTATTTAATTAGATTGGACAATTTTGGGTGTCTACACTAACAACTATTCCCATAGACCCTCCTAAAGAGGAAACCCATGAGAAGATTGTCCCTAAAGAAGATCCTCCTAAACTAGAAATTACTAAGTCTTCTCGTACTCCATCTCCTTCTTCAGATTCATCTTTTTCTCAATCAAATGCATTTCTTGGTGATGATTGGGGATCTTTTGACTTTACAAGCTCCTTCATTAGAGAATATAAAGTCAACCCTATCCACCTTAACATTCCAAAAGTATCATTCACACCCACTATCAAAGATGATTATACTTATGTATTGTGGGATCAAGTGAAAACCATTGGCTATACCATTAAAGGTGATCCTCTCCCTTTGGAGGATTTGCAATCACGTTATGGTCTAGGATACAATATTGCTTCCAAGTATGGATACAAAATAAATGGTTTTGGGTGCATGGCTCAAGGAGTAAAGATCCCTTTGGAATCGAAACTATGATCTTTTACAATGGGTTTAGGTTACAAAACTTCTCCTTTATCTTTATCCACTCCATTGCCTAATGTTTCGATGTCTTCTTCTTCTTGTGAGTACTCAAAATTTTCTCCACAAGAGAAAGGCTTGCTTCCTACTCCTCATCCTTTATCTAATCAAGAGCTTATTTTGTTGTGGCTTCTTAAAATCCACTTGATTACTCTTCCTCCTCCTATACATAAGAAGTTTCATAAGGATGATAAAGAAAAAAATTATTTTTGTGCATACCATCAAGTGCTTGATCATTCCAAAGTAAATGTAAGGCCTTGAGGGATAAGATACAACAACTTCATCAATCAGGTAAAATTAATTTTTCATCTATTTATGCATCTTCTTCTTCTTCTTTACACAAGTGATATCGAGGTTTACCTCTATCCTGTTATTTTACATATTCCACTCATTTGTGCATTCTTACTATACCTATTATCCACCCGTGGTGGCACCTATCTCTTCTTCACCCATAGTGGTGCATGTCTATCTCTCACCCACTGTGGAGACTATCTTTTTGTCGTCCAATGTGGCGAGTATCTATCTTTGCCCTTTGTGGTTCTTATCAAAATTGATCTTATCTATAGTGGCCTCCCTCCATAGTAAGGAGGTCCTATATAGCATCTACTTATCTCTATCAATAGTGGCATTCCTGCAGAGAAAGTTCGGTTCTTCTTATCCTTTGGTAGTGGATTTCCTTCATATCAATGTTGGTTCTACTTATCTTTTGGTAGTGGCTTTCCTTCATGCCAAAGTTGGTTCTACTTATCTTTTATCACCTGGCATAACACAACTTTCTAGACTATGATCTATCTTTTTAATCATTACCATCTACATGGTCGCTAACTATAGAGCAAGCTAGTGTATGGGTCATGTACTATCTCTTTGACATCGATTGCTTCTCTATTTAGAATTCCTCTATGTGTGGTTTCTTGTATTTTGGGGACGAAGCATATTATTGAGACAACCTTTTATATTGAGATCTCTTTCACTTTGCTAACTCAAAGTTTTCGTTTGCTTGTTATGTGCTTTCATGTGTGTGTTATACATGTTCTTGTCTAAATATCTATTTGTTTATCATGCTCTAACCCCATCCTATTGGGAGTGTTTATTCTCTAACCTTCTTGTCATGCATATTTATTTGTCTAATGTATTTTTTTTTAGGTCTTTAGCTTGGGGGAATGCTTCCTTAGCTCAAAGATTTGTATTCTTCCTCTACAGTATCCTTTTGGCCTCATGATTTTATTTATGTTCAGTATATTTCCTTAGGGTGCATATTCATGTAGAGTCAAAAATTGCATACCCCTTTGCAATTTCACCTACACTTTTGTATCCACTTTAGTGTCCATTCTCCTAGCATTTCAGTAGGCTCATTTTATCCCTTGCATCAACCTTTTCCCTCTTAGGATGTTCGGGACACCTTTTTAGTAGCTATCCTTCAGTTTTTGTTTTGCATTGGCCGTGTGTTTCTCTTGCCGCTCTATTTTTTAGCGTGATTAGTCTAGACCCTAGCATGTCGCACGAACGTCCATGTGTCATGCATTTATCCTATGATATCTTAACATTCAAATGTTGATTCTACCCATTTTGACACTTGTCACCTTATCTTGGTCGATAGAAATGGCTTAGAATCTTTCGAAATAGCTAGGCAACCCTGTTTTTCCCTCCTCTTCTCTCTTTTAAATCCACCTTTTCTCTCCATTAAATCTCTATAGTTCCTCCATACAATCTCTCTAGTTCCTTCATGCAGTCTCTCTTGGTTATTCAAGTGATTCCTCTAGATTTTGGACACAATCTCTCTTGTTCTCTTCAGTCTCACATCTTTCTTTTGCTCTCTCGCTTGCTACAATAGCCTATAGTTTACTACAACACTCTCAAACTCTCACAATATTGTTTGCATCTATTTTGGCTTTCTCAAGCCTTGTTGGTAATATCTATCTACATATCTTGTCTTTGAGAATCTTGGGGATTCATCAAATCCCTTATCTATCAAATCATTTATCTTTTCTATTTATATTTTATCTATCTATTTATCTAGTTGTTGTGGAGGTGGAAACATCAAAATAGGGACTTGACTGAGGCAAGTCTCCAAACAGTCCCAAACATTTTTCCTCTTTTGTATGTGTGCAATTTTCTTGAAGGCGTTCAACTGCATAGAGGTTTGTTCTATTATTGATTTTGTTCCCCTCATTCAATCCCTTAAATCTTGTTATTTATTTTATTCATTTATCTCTATATTTGTTGCTACATTTCTAGCTCCTAGGTTTCCTAAGTCATCTAAAACATAGAGATGGGTTTTCTCTATTTTCTGAGTTTTATGTTCATGGTCCATATGAGACTATAGCACACCAAACATACGTATGTACATCGCACTAGCGTCCTTGACTGAGACACTCGGATTCAGATTGGAAACTCTCTATCTTCTGCTCTTACAATTTCTTTAATTAGATATCTTCACAAATTTCACTAGTTGGAGATATTTGATGATGGGGTCATTGTAATTCTCATCATTTAATTTATCAATCTAAGGTGGTGTCTATGGTTGTATGCAAAAGAGAATTAAAAAAAAATGTTTGACAATCTCTTCTAAAGATCACTTGTAGAAATGAAAGATAATCTAAGGCACACTTGCATGAAAGAAAAGGCTAATCTATGGCACACTTGCATGAATTAAAAAGGCTAAACTAATTCACCATTGCTAAAAATACAATACTTGCTTGTATTCAAATTTACTTTAAGAAATTCTAGAAAATACATTGTTGGAAATGAAACTAGTCTATCTTATTTCCTCGGGCTGAAACAAGCTTTTCTAATCTCTCCCTTTGTTCGATTGATTATAATATATTTATATAATTATCATTCAATATCTACCTGAACAATCCACTAAGATTGTGGATCCAAGATCCTATTTTTGAGGGAGCATTTACAAAACTTTGAGAAAACTGAATGTGTTGTCCTTCATCCTGCCAATCTGTCTTAGTCATTTTCTAATACAAAATTCTCCTTGTCTATTGAAAATATTGTCAAAATATTAAAAGGGTTTTAGCCCTTGAAATCTAGTTTCCAGATCATTTTTAATTTTTGAATTTTGTTAAGAAACGAGAGAGATATCATTGTTTTACAGAGACTGGATTTTTCACAATTTATGGGCGCCTGATTTTTATGAAGTCTCAAGTTCTCAACATGAATGAAGGAACTAATCATCAATTCAGTTGACCAAATAATTTTTTATCATCATGAAGAAGATTCTACAATCATGCAATCAAAATGGAGTTCTTTGGTAACTTTAGTTTTCTTTATTGGAGAAAGATAATGTAGTGTAATGTGCAACTGTGGCTTGCATGAAACAGATACTTTGCCCATTGATTTAGGAATGACTGATGCTCTATGATTTTTTATGAATGTTGGAATGTATTGTGAGTCTTAAAAAGTCTTCTCTATCTTCTCTTAATATCTTCAAATCCTTCTACAATGTATGAAGTTGTTTGGAGTTAATGTCTAGAGCACTCTATTGCAACTATTTTTGAATCTTCTTTTTGTCATGAGTTATTTAATAACTCATTCATTTGCATTGTAACATCTTGGACACTCTAGAGACATATTAGAAGCATTTTGGATCATATTTATTTACTAAAAATAAATAAAATATCTTATGTATATTTTACCTTAAACAAGCTAAAGATCTTCCAATTATTACTCAAATCCACTTTTACAACAATACACTAAGAAGAAATAGATAATTTTAATGGGTTAAATATGAGACAATTTATGGTATCATCATCTGAATTTATGTTGTGAAATTGGCTCTCAAGGGAACATAGTTTTTCCCTTTGTAGGGTCACTTTTGCACCATTACAATATCAAATCCTTGTGTGCTTTAGGATAGATATCTTCTTTTTTTTTAAAGATATTTGGGGACATCATTGTCCATGCATTTTTCTCAAAATTCTAATATACTCTTATCTTGGATCTTCAAATGATTAAGAGAATTAGAATAATTTGATTGAAGAAATAATTTTATGTGGGTTTCATCTTAGTTGTAGTGGTTTTATGAGAAACAAAAAATTTGAGATATTTAGGAAAAAATGAACTATACCATTGCATCCAAAAGGTATAAAAATCTATAAATTGACTATAAATTCATTGACTTTAGAGTTGTGATCTAGAGGTATCTTATTTTTTGGATCAAAAATATTCTTGAGAAAATACATATAAGACCATATCATTATAACTATGCATAGGGGTATTTTTGTGCCACTTGGCCCCTTCCTTAGGTATCATCTTCTTTGGGCAACCCTTATTTAGGCACTACCAACTCTAGTTAAACCTCCACAAGTTGAAGCATAACCTAGTTCAACCTTCCTTAGTTGACACTTTCCCTAGTTCATACATCCCATATGTGTGCACATCCGTCAAACATCACCTCCAATACTTGCACCCTTTGTCTATAATGCATCCACTATATAATTCGTTTACTAGTTGTATCCTTTTCGAGTAAAGATAATGTAAAGAATATAACCTATCATAAATAACACATTCCCTAAGTAACACCTATCCAAAGCAATGCCTTAATTTTTGTAGTGATAACATCATCATTTGGCTTGGTGGAGGCACCCTATTCCATTGGAGTTTTTCAGTTTTCCACCCCAACTTCAAGCAACTATATCTCAATAATTTGGACAAGTAATCAAGTGCAACATTTTGACTTAGAATCACCTTAATAAAGCAACTATAACCTACAATTCCCTAAAAATTTCTCATTCTCAAGGGTACAAAAAATAGATTGAAGGTGACTTTCTTAACATAATCCAATGCCTAAAGAAGGCCCAAGAACCAAGTTGGTCTTTTGAGAATTTAAGCAAAGACTTTGTTCACCTTATTAATTCATTTGAGGCCTTCAACATTTACCATATTTATTGAGAAGTAATTATGCTTACAAACTCTTTTGCAAATGATGGTGTTACTAGCATGGTTGAGCTTAGCTGGCAGAAGAATGACCCCCTCCCTCCTAATGTTGATAGAATTATTAAGGTTGATGTGTTACATGGTTAAAGAGGTTTTAGTAATTAATTTCCCTGTCTTTCACAAGGCTCTTAAATGTTTTGGTTATTTGTAGGGAAAGTTAGTCTTATTTATGATTCTTTGGATATACCCTACCATATTATGACTACCACATGAATTATGGGCATTTTTGTCTTATTTGGTTTTCTTTGTGGGGAAGGCAAAGAGCTATTTCCCAATTTTTTGTTCTACTAGTGAGGCTGAGGGGTAGGCTTTGCGTTTTTTATTTTGTTCTTTTCCTATTGTTCTACATGATTATGGGTGGTGAGAGGAATAGGGTTGAACCCTTATCTTACAATGATATGAAAATAAATGCCCGGGTTTGGAGAATTTTGGAAAAAGGGTAGTGTTACACAGTATTTGGAAAGACTCCATAGGTATGACCCTCATGTGTAAGAAACCTTCATCAAGGTGTGGAAAGGTTGGACCCTCTCTGCTTATGGTAAGAATTTGGAGATCATGAAAGAAGTCATGGCAGAGATTATTGAGTTCTCTATGTAGGGAAGGAAGATTTTTGGGGACAAAAAGGTGTCTAAGGTTGAAGTGCAAAACTATCTCAAAGAGGACAGGAAGACAAACATATTAAGAAGTCTAATGACAGTTATGGCATCAAATCCATAAAATCTCTTTGGGTGGACATTGAAAAGGTAATTATGTGCTACTTGTCTATTTATGGGAGGTTCACCACAGTTTTTGTTTTACATTTTATTCTATTAAATCATTTTAAGAACAAACAACAAGTTTATTTCCCATATTATCTCCTTGTTGCATTAGATTATGGTGTTAAAGAAGAAAGAAAGAATGTTAGAAACCCAATTCTACATGAGAGCTTATTATCCTTGTTGGTGTAATATATGTCTCATTTAATTACACTTTACTTAAGTTGACTTAGGCTAATGCATTTCATAGTAATTTGAATAAGAGACACTTAGGGTATTGCATATCTAGGGAATATGGTTGTTGGAGAAATTTCACCTTTGGTGGTGTTATCTTGTTATCACATTTTCAAATCCACTTATAGTGGAATGGTAATTCTACCTTTGGTGGGTGACTCAACTATAGTGGAAAGAAACACAACATCGACCTTATGGGAAACAAATAGGTCGGTAGCATAAACCCTAAACCCTAAACCTGTTAGGTTAAGCAATTCAAATGGTTCAATCCTGACTGTTGAGCACATTGCATTAAATGCAACAGTCTTGAACCAATCTCAAGATGTTCTCCATCATTCATTTTCCACCGATTTCATGGCAGCTGATAACCCATCACGCATTATCATCGTTTACAGACTTTGCACATTCCTGAGGTAGATAGGAACAATCTCCTTCATGCAAGATCCTTCACGTGCACAAGGCTAATGTGGCAACACGATCTATTCTTTGCTACAATGCTAACTCATCACACAAAGTCATCGGTTGAGTCACACAGGCTTGAAGTACTTCAACTAGAAACCTTGAAGTTGAGACTACCAACTGGTAGTCATACAAAGCTTCTATGTACCGGTTCCCATAACCACATGTTGGTTTACCTAGAACAAACATACCGCTTCACTTTGGTACATATACCAGTTCACAATGTTATACCAGTTCTTGGTAACATATTGGTTCTCTCTTCTTCAGCATATTGACATCAATGACAACATATAATGTCATCATGTCCTCATACCGGTTCACATAATGCCAACAATCTCCCCCTTTGGCATTGATGGCAATATACAAAGATATCTCTCCACTTCACTTCTTCTCCCCCAATTTCTGCAGATATCTCTCTGCTTCACTTCTTCTCCCCCTTTGACAACAATGCCAAAGTGGAGGCACAAGCTTCCCTATTCCATTATGCTGCTCTTCCTGAGAAGTAGCATCCTTCACCACATCAATCTTGAAGAAAAATTTGACTATGCAATACTTGACTGATGTGGAGCATATACCTTTAGTTTACCTCCTGAAGGGGCAACACCCCTAATTCACCTCTTAAGTACATAAATGTAGCCTTTGGGAGAGGCTTGGTGAATATGTCTGCTAATTGCTCCTTACCGGAAACATGTTCCAGTGCAATCTCTTTGTTCTGAACCTTTTCCCTCAAGAAATGATACTTAAGCTCGAAGTGCTTGGTTCTAGAATGTAAAACTGGATTCTTGGAGATGTTAATTGCACTAGTATTGTCACAAAATATACTTACCGGTTCAGATACAGGAACTTTGAAGCCATTTAATACATGCTTCATCCAAATTATCTGAGTGCAGTTCATGAAAGTTGCAACATACTTTGCTTCCACTATAGACTGAGAGATACAACTCTGCTTCTTACTCATCCATGAGACCAATCTACCACCGAGAAAGAATGCACCACCGGTTGTGCTCTTTTGGTCGTCCACATTACCTGCCCAATCAGCATCTGTGAATAATTTCAAGTTGAAATCCTTGCTATATGGATGCCACAATTCATAATCAATAGTTCCCTTCAGATACCTAAGAATCTGCTTGACTGCAACCAAGTGGGATTCTCTTGGAATTTTCTAGAACCTTGCAGTAATGCCAACTTCATGTGCAATATCTAGTCTGCTATGCACTACATAATGCAACTTACCAATCATTGATTGGTATTCCTTCCTATCAACCAATGTTGAGTCATCCTCTTTGGATAGTTTACAACCAGTCACCAATGGTGTACCAACCGGTTTGCTATCTTCCATGCCAAAGGTCTTCAACACCTCTTTGACATACTTTGACTGAGTGATAAAGATTCCATCTTTCATCTATTGAATCTACAGTCCAATGAGGAACTTAATCTCTCCTATGAGTGACATCTCAAACTCTTTCTTCATCTCATCTGCAAACTCATGACTCATCTTGTCATCTCCACCAAAGATAATTTCATCAACAAATACCTCACAGATCAGGATCTGATCTCCTTCAGACTTCAAGTAGATATTGATATCTTCGCTTGTTCTCTCAAATCCAATCTTCATAAGATGGGAATGTAGGCATTCATACCATGCTCTAGGTGCCTGCTTTAGACCATATAAGGGTTTACGTAGCCTACAAACCATGTCACTGTCTTCAGATAGGGCAAACCCATCTGGTTGCTCTATATACACCTCCTCTTCAAGCACACCATTTAGGAATGCAGATTTTGCATCCATTTGATATACTTTGAATCCTTTAAAAGCTGCATATGCAAGAAGCATACGAACTCCTTCCAATCTGGCTACAGGAGAAAACGTTTCCCCATAGTCTTCTCCTTCTTCTTGGGCATATCCTTTACACACCAATCTGGCTTTGTTTCTAATCACTGTGCCATCCTCATTCAACTTATTTCTGAAAACCCATTTGGTACCAATGACATTTTTATGCTCCGGTCTGGGTACCAAAGACCATGTACCATTTCTCTCTATCTGGTCAAGTTCCTCTTCCATTGCCTTGAACTAGTCTTCATCTTTATGTGCCTCTTTGAATGATTTAGGCTCAAATTCAGAGATCATACATGAGTTTTCTCTGACCTTTCTTCTTGTAAGATTCTTGCATCCTTATCTCCTATGATCTGCTTAGGATCATGATTTAGCTTGACATACTGAGGAATGGTCTTAATAGATTCCTCTTGCTTTTCTTCTTCATCCTCATCTCCATCAGTATCAGCATCTACATCTATCGGTGTAGGAACACTATTACTGGTACTTCCCTGACTGGCAACCGGTTCCCAAAAGGTTACAACCGGTTCATTTACCACTTGCTCACTATCGGTTTCCTCACTTTTCTCAGAGGTTTCATCAACTCTTACATTGATTCTTTCCATAATTCTCTGAGTCCTACTATTGAAACACTTGAGAGCTTTGCTCCTGGTGGAATACCCTAGGAATATTCCCTCAACAAATTTCGCATCAAATTTTCTCTGGTGTTCGCTCCTCTTGATGTAACGTTTGCTACCAAACACTCTAAAGTAGCTAACCATAGGTGTCTTACCGGTCCAATACTCATAAGGATTTTTATCCTTACCTTTCTTGATGAGTACCCAGTTCATTGTGTAGAATGCAGTGCTCACCGCTTCTCTCCAAAAGGTGTGAGCTACCTTTCCTTGAATCAACATTGTTCTTGCTGCTTCAACCACAGTCCAATTATTCCTCTCTGCTAGGCCATTATGTGGTGGAGTCCGCGGGGCAGACAGTTGCCTCTTGATGCCATGTTCTTCATAGTACTTATTGAATTCACCGGAAGTGAATTCCCCTCCTTGATCAGTTCTCGGGCACTTGATCCTTTTACCACTTTCCTTCTCCACTAATTCTCTAAAAGCTTTGAACTTTACAAAAGCTTCAAACTTATATTTCAAGAATGTGACCCACGTCATTCTTGAGTAGTCATCAATGAGAAACATGAAGTACCTATCACCCTACAGACTCCTAGTTTTCATAGGACCACACAAATCAGTATGCACAAGATCAAGTAAATTGTCAGCAGTGAAAGGTTTTCCTTTAAAGGTTGAGGAAGATATTTTCCCCAGTTGACACTCTCTGCACAAGGTATTTTTCGTTTTGCTCAACATCGACAACCCTCTAACTGTCGTGATCTTACTGGCCTTCACAATGTTATCAAAGTTTACATGGCGGAGTCTCTTATGCCATATCCAGCTATCATCAAATTTAGCCATAAGACATGTACTTATATTTGCATTCAACTAAAATAGGTTACCTTTGGTTTGCATGCCGGTGGCCACCAATTCACCATTCTTTCCTTTGATTCTGCACACTCCATTCTTGAATTCCAGAGTGAGACCACTATCATTCAGCTGAGCAACACTCAGAAGGTTATGTCTAAGACCATCAACCTAATACACATTGTCAGCACTACTCTTTCCATTCAGAGAGATGGACCCTCTGCCTTTGACCATACATGGTGCATCATTACCAAAGCGAACCACACCACCATCATACTCTTCCAAGGATAGAAACTTGCTCCGGTCACCAGTCATATGGTGAGAACAACCACTGTCAATAATCCACTCATTGGAATTATCAAAGCGTGAGAGAAGAGCCTTCTTGTCTGACACATCTTCCTTGATAGCAACAAACACAATATCTTCATTTTCTTCATCTTTTGACTTCTCATCTATGACACCTTCATCAACTGCCACAAAATAGTTTCTCTGATTTCCTCCTTTGAATTTCTTGAACCTTTCAGGTTTGTCCTTGTTGTCACCATTAGGACAATTTACAACAATATGTCCTATCCAGTTACAAGAAAAGCATTTCAAAGGGAGCTTACCTTTGTATTTACTGTTTCCTTTAGGAAGTTTCCTAGCAAGAAGAGCTTCAAATGCCATTAGAATCTCCTCATTATCCATTTCTCTACTCTTTCTTGGTTCACCACTGGTGCTAGCTTCTTTTCCTTTTCTAGATGGTACAATAGAAGCTTTAAAAGTTGATTCAGTCTTGTCTTGGTTCACTACTAGTTCTAGCTTCTTTTTCCTTTTCTAGATGGTACAATAGAAGCTTTAAAAGTTGATTCGGTCTTTTGAACACTGCCATCAAAACTATTTATCTCATAGGCTGTCAACTTTGCAATGATGGAGTCTAGGGATACCTTAGTCTTGTCTATTGATCTCAACTCCTAAATAGCAGCAACCCTTATTGCATAGACTAGTAATAAGGATCTCGGGACTTTGCTTACCACGGTGGAATCTTCCATTTTACCACCTGCACTCTTGATATCTCCAAAAACAATTTTGATTCTTATTCCATACTGTTGAATGGTCTCACCTTCAACCATCCCCATGTCTTCAAACTTCCCTCTAAGGCTTTCTTCCTTAGCTTGTTTTACATGCTCATCACCGCCATAGATATTTTCAAGAGTATCCCATACTTCTTTGGGATTTACTTTATCTTGGACATCAATAAACTCAATGTCAGATAAACTACTAATTAGGGCTTCCATGACTTGCCCATTCTCCTGCATCTCTCTCTTTTGGTCATCGGTGAGAGTACCGGTAGGGGCAACATAAGAATTCAGCTCCAGTGTTGAGCACCCATGCTTCTGATGTATATCTTCATTATGTCTTTCCATATACTAAAATTATCTCTGTTGAACTTTGGACATTCCCTCTTTATCATTAGACTGAGATCTTTTCCTCAAGCGGTTAAGCTTATAACACAGAGGACCTAGAGGACGCTCTGATACCAATTGATAACTCAATGATGAATGAATATTACCAAACCGGTACTGAGAGGGGGGGTGGTGAATCAGTACAGGCAAAAACACAATCCTAAACCGGTTTGTCGGCAGACATTGTGCTTAAGCAGACAAACAGTAATGTCAGTCTTAAACAGAGTACAACCGGCAAAACCCAGAATAATTGAAACAAGCATAAACCGATTGACACTTATTGAATCGGATGATTAATGTTGTTGTTTTCTATTATGCTTAGGTTTTTTTTTCTTAGAGAAATGGGACTCGCCCAGACTCGGCGAGTCCGAGTACAAGTCATGCTCGGCGAGTCCTAGGGGCTCGGACTCCGACTCGTTCGAGTCTGGCAAGTAAAATCGCCATACTCGCCAAGTTGGCGAGTTTGGCTCAAACTCGCCAAACTCAATGAATCCTGAGCCACAAACTAGGCTACTGACTAGCTTAAGTAAAATGACAAAAATAAAACATTTTAAAAAGTTTTTTTGAAATGAATGGTCTCATCTTTGTTCACTACAACCTCCGTCTGAGAATGAGAAAAATTAGGTTTACAACATGTCAACCAATAAATAAATAGCACCCAATGCCTTTATTAAATAATAAGTTTTTTTGGCCTCGCGGGGTGCTTCCCCTCGACCCCACCCTATATTGCGATAGGGAGCATGCAAGGGGCACTGCCCCTTGACCCCACCTTGGGGGCGTTTCCCCCAAACCCCCGTCGAAAATTATGGGGGGAAATTGTGTCGATAGAAGTAGGGAAAATTTAACCTTTGAGACTGACACTGATTGGATCGACCAGGTAGATATAGAGGCTGAGACTGTAGCCATGGCAGAGGAGGAGCGGAGAGCACAAGCACAAACATGAGATTCAGAGGCAGATAGTGACATGGATGTTCTTGATGTTGGTGAGCATGGCATGGTGTCACAGGGAGCGGCCATGGCTGTCCAATCATCCAGGACTTACCTTAGACGCCTTCGCAGGGGGCCGGGGCCGGAGGGTGCTACCATGCAGGCTTCTCTGAGCCATAGGCTTGTAGTTGTATTTACCTTTGGTATTTGTATGAAACATTTGATGATGATCGTATGATGACATGTATTTTTTATTCCATGAGTTTTGTAATATTGTATACATTTGACAATATTTATATATCTATGTTTGTTATTTTCTTCAGCTACAATTTGCGTTTATGCTTATGTGATTGATGTATACTTGTGTATGTAATCAAATGAGCTGAGTTTGATTATGTTATTGTGTCTTTAAGGTGTATTCAATAAAGGGTGTCTGAAACAAGTTTTAAATCTTTAAAAATCACTAAATTTCTTGAGTTTTTCACTTTCCCGAGTCCAGCCGAGTCTGACACCGAGTCCCGAGTCCGAGTCCGAGTCGGCCTTGCCGAGTCTGAGCTGAGTCCAAGTCCCGTTTCTTTGTTTCATACAATCTGATACTTCATTTCCATTTCACCCTAGTGCATGAATAGGTAATCTATCATCAGAGATATATAAACAGCTAGATCAACATGATTTACCTTCAAACACAAATCACTTAAACCAACACATGGATTTTTCATGTGGAAACCCAACTAGGAAAAACCACGGTGGGGATGAATACCCACAAGCTATTTTTGAACTCTTTAGAAGTCCGCTTTGTTAGGAGCCTTGTCCGGTTAAAGACTGATACAATAGGTTCTATTAGAAACCGATCCTATTAGGGATCACCTAGTTAAGGGATGGCTAGAATACCCAATTAAGGGTTAAACCCTGTTAAAGGTTACCTTGTTAGAGGAAATCAAGAACTCAATGGTTTGAGTCACCCTATCAAAGGATTTACAATAAGCTGGTTAAAGCTACACTGTCAAGGGATTTCCCAACTGTTGAAGTGGTTAGAGATCAACAGGTGTTACAATGATCTGGTAATAGCACTCAATGCCAATGCAGATCCGCTTTAGCTCCTCTTCACCTTCTACACTTACACTCTGCAGGTATCACTTCTCTCCTCTGTTCTGGCAAGGATCACATATCTCTTCTCTTGGATACACACACACAACTTTTGCCAACAACCTCAGAAAGAAACACAACATTGACCTTATAGGAAACAGATAGGTCGGTAGCATAAACCCTAAACCTATTAGGTTAAGCAATTCAAATGGTTCAATCTTGACCGTTGAGCACATTGCATTAAATGCAATAGTCTTGAACCAATCTCAAGATGTTCTCCATCATTCATTTTCTACCGATTTCATGGTGACTGATAACCCATCACGCGTTGTCACCATTTACAGACTTCGCACATTCCCAAGGTAGATAGGAACAATCTCCTTCATGCAAGATCCTTCACGCGCACAAGGCTAACATGGCAACATGATCTGTTCTTCGCTACAATGCTAACTCATCACACAAAGTCACTGGTTGAGTCACACAAGCTTGAAGTATTTCAACTCGAAACCTTGAAGTTGAGACTACCAACTAGTAGTCATACAAAGCTTCTATGTACCAGTTCCCATAACCACATGTCGGTTTACCTGGAACAAACTTACTACTTCACTTTGGCACATATATCGGTTCACAATGTTATACCGATTCTCACATATATTGGTTCTTGGTAACATACCGGTTCTCTCTTCTTCAGCATATTGACATCAATGACAACATACAATGTTATCATGTCCTCATACCGTTTCACATAATGCCAACAGTACTCAGTTGGGCATTTTCAATCTTGATGAGAATAAAATTTGTTCTTGTCTATTTTGTTCTCTCTTGCTTTTTTTCTTTTCATTGGCCTCTAGATCTTTGGTTTCTATAGGCAAATTCTTACACTCTAATTCTTAAACAAAAGAAATCTCTCCCATCTCCTTCTTCTTCAAAAGATGGGGTTCATAATGATGTCTATCCTATCTTAACCAACAATGAGGATTCTAACATAGAGGTTGGGGAAGATTTTGATACAGAGGCATGGGATGAGGAATGGATAGTTATGGAGATTGACTCAAATTCTCAAGAGACCCTCTCAAGTCCTCCTACTGATGTGAAAGGACAAAAGCATAAGATGAAAAGGGTTAAATACATTTCTTGGTCTAATGGGTAGGACTTTGAATTTATGGGTACAACTAAAACTAAAACAGGGGTGGAGACAGGGAAACAACTCAAGATAGAGGACATTGATAAGACTAAGTCTAAAGGATTTTTAGGTGATGTTTCTTCTCCTCTCCCATCCACTAGGAATGGAAGGAATAGGCTAGGGTACCCCCCTTTTCCTAATAATTTCCAGAAGGATTCCCTTCTCCTAAATCTTAACCATGTAGACCCAAATGATGTTTTTGGGGCCGCTAGGGATGTTTTTGTTGACCACTTCAAACTCTTGAAGTGGTTCTTCTTGGATTTTATCTAAATCAATGTAAGAAGTTGTTCTTTAAAGAAATATTGCTTCTACTCAAGGAAATGAGGGTACTCCTAAGACTAGTGATGATGATAGGAAAATGCTAGTTATTTTTAAGAATGTTTCCAAAGAGGTTAACACCATGAAAATTGACTATGAGGGCTCGATTTATAGGTTGGAGGTGAAAATGAAAAAGTTTCATGATAAATTGGTTAATCTAGTTAATGTGATCTATAAATCCATCCATAACAGTGTTGAGAGTATTATATGTCTCACTAAAAAATAGCAAAAGCTTTAGGCTATTAAAACTTTTGATGGTGCTTTGGTGGACTTGGAAAGTTTGGATAAGGGTAATTAGGTGGATGTTGAGAAGAGATCATGTACTCATACACGTGGCAACACAAATAAGTATGCTAAGAAATCTAAAAATGATGTGCAGGATATGACTAATCTTTATCACAACGTTAATCAGATGAAGGTTGAGGTTGTTGAGGCTTGCAAAAGTTTCCAGTAGTTGTGCTTGCTTGTGGTTCTATTATCTCTTATTGTTTTGAGCATGTCTCTTTGTTGCTTGTATGTCTCTACTTCTTTTATTAATATGCATGAGAGAAGAATAATTAAAATAGTTAAATAATAAAGAACATTTAATTATTTGTGCAAAAAGATTAAATAAATAATTTCAAAATATTTAATTATGATAAAAGGAGGGGAGTTTTGGATTTTGAATTTTAATGAGAAGGATAAAGTTAGTTTAATTAAATAATTAAAATTATTTAATTAATTAAGAAGAAAATTAGTAAAATTTTGTTCGCAGACATCAGGACAATTTTTTATGTCTACAATTTTCACGACAATGTGTTTTGACGTTGTTTCAAAGAAAATTTGAAAAAATGTGATGTGTTTCTTGCCCAATGTGCTTCAATGGAATGCGGGATGGAGGTAGGATGCCTCTTGAGAGATTGTTTGTGCATTAAAGGCATGAATGATCTCTAGAAGGAAGAAGAAGAATGTTAGATGAAAGATGAAATATTATGACATGGAAGAATGATTAGTAAAAATTGAAGAATGTTAGTTTATAGTAGACAAGGGTTGATCGATATCAAATGTAGATAATATTGATTGATTAGATAGAATAGATAGCATGAAATTGATTCATTCATTCATTCATTCATTCATTCATTGAATAATTGATTGATTGGTTAATTGATTCATTGATTAATTGATTCATTGGAAATTGATAGATAGACTAGACTTTGAGCTTTCATTGTAATTTCACTAGTGCACAAAAAAATCATCATAGTGTAGTTTTATTTTGCAAATAGATATATTGTGCCAAGGTCATGACTATCCTTTACATGGATAGGCATGTTGTAAACAAGGAGTATCTTGACTCATACTAGTGAAAATAAAACCATTTTGGAATGTGTGAGGAAGTAACCACAAAACATGTTAATCTCAATAAAAAAAAAGTGTTAGATGGCATTTAACTTGCATAGGATATTTTGATTATGCCAAATGGAACCCCAATTACACACAAGGAACTTAGTTGCCCCAACAATATATCAAGCCAAATTGCAAACATAAATCAAAGATAAAATCATGATCCATCCTCAATCCTCTAATTACTTGTGGATATCCTTGAGTAGCATGGGAACATGATACAAGATAAATAAAATAAAAAGATAAGACTCATTGGACCAAATTAGTCAGCAACCATTAAGATCTTCTTGCCAAATATGAGTGTTCTTGTTAGGATGCTAAAGATTGCAGCTGGTTTTAGAAATGAGGCATGTTGTATAAGATGTCGAGTTTGGTTTTGATGATGCAACAACATATATAAGACAATGGATAGTCTATTGTGATATGTAATGTTTATTAGGCAATTGATCAATTATGTTGAAGCTTAGCTTAGTAGTGCTTCTATTGATTTGTGATTTGTTAATCTTAGTGTTTGTATGATATTTTGTGTTTGTCTAGTCAAAATGACATTCTCTACAAGAGAGTTTATTATAGATGATGGATTATGATGGGAAAAATGTTTACTATGGCTTGTAGAAAGTTAATTATGGATTGTGGATTCCGAGGGTAGTCATGGAAGTGTGAATGTATGATGTATCCTCTAATGTGATGTCAAAAATCCAATCTAAAAACCTAGGTTGAGGATTTCTCCCAATTAGGCATAGGACCATTTATTGTGGAAAATGTTAGGTGGACTAACTTTATTATGGATTGATGGAATGGATAGCGATGTTAAACATAAAAAAATATTCTAGGCCATGAGAGGTGATCAATAGTTTTATTATGTAATATGGATGTAAAATGAAGTTTTATTATGGAAGGATGTGTGCTCACTTTATTATGGATAGAGTAGAAAACCAAATATAATAATAATAGATGAAAGAGAAATGACCTACTACACATGGTGCCTCTAAGAGAATTTCAACATCGTAATTGCCCAAGGCGCCACCAAAGTGGTTTTCACCATAGGATTATCTTTCTTAGCTTCTAATTTTTTTAGTGTCACACAAGATGCTTATTTGCTAGGATTTCATCAAGGTGATTTTATTTTTTTGACATTAATTTTTTAGTTTTGAAGAACTCCCTAGGGGTCATGTATAAAACTTGTGAATGTGCATGCCATTCATGGGCTCTAGTAGTGATTCACCTTCGAGAGTATCTACTAATATGCGCCAGATCTATAAGCTACACTAATGATGTAAGGACCCAACCAATTAGCTTCAAATTTTTCTGACCTTTCTCTACCTAACAAATTCTTTTGATTTTACTTTAAGACCAAATCACTAATCTCAAAATTTAGAACTCTAACTCTTTTGTTGTAATCATGATGGAGATGGTTTTGATAAGCTTGTAAATAGTTTAATACAATCTAGCATCTCTCATATAATAACTCTAGCTCATGTAACCTAGATACCCAATATTCTTCATCATCAATGAAGCACTGCATAGAAACTTTGAAGTCTAGTAACTTGACCTTGATAGGAAAAATTTCTTCATATCCAAACACGACAAAAAATGGAGTGGCACGTATAGGAGTGTGAATATTGGTTCCCATTGGGATGGTTAAGTTGGATGTGCTAGTCATGACTAGCATCATTAACAGTCTTCTTCAAAAAATTTAATATAGTTTTGTTGGATGCCTCAGCTTGACCATTAGTTTGGGGATAATATGGAATGGTGAAATGGTGATGAATGTGAAACTTGTCACAAAGCACATGGACATCCTAGATCAACAAGTGTTCTACCAAGAACTCACATTGCAACACATCGCTAAGCATCTCAAGTAAAGATCCAATTGTTTCCATGGCATAAGTTTCTCTATTCTACACTCTTGGAATTTTCTCAAAGACAATTTCATCAAATTACTATTTGAAATCACCAACCATGCTCTTGTAAGACATCCATTTCTCATCATTTACATATAATCATCATTAGCTTGTAGATGAATCAAATGAGAATCACCATAGACATGAAGATTCTTGATCTTCCATTTGATTGTTGTCCTAAGACCTTTGATAAGAGCCTCATACTTTGCAATATTATTTGTGCAAGATAAAGCTAGTCTATAACATTTAGGAATCGCATCCTTTTGAGGCATGATAAAAAGGATTCCTACTCCTGAACTATGTTGTGTATAAGATCCATCAAAGTATAATTCCCATTTTGTAGATGTTGTCACTATAATTACTACTTCATCTAGAAAATTAGATATAAGAGGATGATCTATTGTTGTGGGATCATCTACTAGTTGATTATCTATTACTTGTCATTTCATTGTTTTTTGATCAATATACTAAATGTCAAATTCACTAAGGATCATTACCCACTTAGCCAATCTACCAGTGAGAGCATCTTTGCTAAGCAAGTATTTGAGGGGATCTATCTTCGCTATAAGCTTCGTCTAGTGATTTAGCATATAACTTATAGCTTCTGGGAAGCAAAGACAACAACCACACATGTGTGATCAATAGGGATATTGTTGATCTCATACACCACTAGTCTACAACTAATATAATGTATATCTTTCTCTTTCCCTTCTTCATTATGTTGTGCAAAGAGAGCCCCTAATGTTGATATTGTAACTAGTATATAAAGAATCAATGGATTTCCTATAATAGTTGGCATTAGTAGTAGTAGTGACAACAAATAATCCTTAAGTTATTGGAAGGCTTGTTGACATTTCTCAGTCCATTTGAATGGTACAGCCTTATGGGGCAAATGTTGGAAAGGGCGACATTTGTATGCTAATTGTACAATGAATCTACACATGGATATTAGTTTACCTTGAAGACTACCTAACTAATTCAAATTGTATGGTGGAGGTATATCAATGATTTCTTTCACTTTTGTAGGATCCACCCCGATTCCTCTACTAGAGACAATGAATCCAAAGAGTTTTCTAGAAGTAACTCCGCAGACACATTTCTTAGGATTGACTCTAACTTTATAATGCTCTAAGTTGTCAAAGATCACTACTAGAACATCTAGATCATTGTCTATTGAGAGTGATTTTGCAAGGAGATCATCTACATAATTCTCCATCAAACTGTACATCATATCATGGAAAATAGTAGTCATGGCTCTCTGATAGGTCACCTGAGCATTCTTGAGACTGAAATACATAACATCCTAATAGTATTAGGTATCCATGAATCTAACACTATTTTTATTTTTTGACAAATTGATATGAATCCTTTTCCATCGTCAGCCAGTTGTAACCAATCCTTATAAGTTTCTTGGCTAAGGTTGGACCACTAGAGTGAGCCCCACATATACCTTCATGGACTTCACTCAATGCGATTTGAGCTTCCTTAATCTCTAAACATCCGAGAAGAGTACCATCGAGACCCCATCAGTAAAGTGTGTCAGTAATATTGACATAGTGAGAGGTTTATTAGATGAAGGTATGATGTTGGTTGTTGGGAAGGTTGGGTGGAAGGGTGTTACCACAGAGGTAAGTAAAAATATCATTGTACCAAGTAGAATTGGGACCATGTTCGATGAATATTTTGTCACTAGCGTACTAATGACAAAATATATGATTCACACACAGCTATGTTGAGAAATTAATCTCTCCTATCATCAAGGGGAGGTTCCCTTTGAAATTTCTTCTCTAATTAATAAGAAACTAAAATACGTGGGTTAGTGTTGGGCATATAACTCTCTTTTTTCAGAGTTAATGTATTTTCCCTCCACTTTGTTACAATTTCCCTATCACTTTGATACTTAAGGAAATGAACGAATTAATCCAACAAACTATACCAAGATTTTATAAGCAAGAAGTGCAAAGTCTTTCTTGAATATAACACTAACTTAACTAATTATTACAATGGTAAGGAATTCAATCTTGCAGCTCAAAGTCTTCAAGTATAATTCCTTAATCCTTAAAACTACAAGAAATAGTAGCAATACAAAGCCTACTACTAATCACTTAACAATAGAAAATTTCCCAAATATTCAAGGAGCACAAAGTCTACTTTCACAATTCAAGAGCTCTTTTACTCACTTAACAATACCTCCTATATCAAGAAATTCAAGAACATATATAATTCATGAACGTAATAACATCAACTCACATAAATAATTTTTAACACAACACAAAGTTTGGGATCAAATAAAATTGATTTCTTTATTTGCTTGATCAAATCTTCACAACAAAAGCTCAAAGTCTTGGTTGACACAAAAATTCAGTAGAGTTTTGCTTAGCATAATAAAAGATAAAAATATACAAATGAGGGTCCTCCTTATATATAAGAAGCGTGGAGAAAAATGTGGGCACATTTGACTAATTCAACTGCACAGTCCCACTTGACTACAACTATAGCAGAAAGAAAATATACAGTTGCAGGAAAACTTGTAGCATCTAACAATGCAACTACATGAAAGGAAAATGTCAAAAAGGGAAACTTTATTCATCTTTCTCCTCCTTATTTTATTTGAGGAATTCTTCAAACTTAGTCAGGATGGCCTCCATCTCTACTTGGTTCGACATTGGGTAGAATCTATGATTACACAAACACAGGAAATCGTATCCTTAGCCTCTACATATTTCTTTTTCATGTCCTTTAGCATGGATGCGAGGACCTCAAAATTGACTTGGATCTTCAGTAACTTATTGAATGCACCAAGTGAGAAATCTTGTCCCATGCAGTGATCCATTAAGGAAAGAAATTCATGCGTGATGGCATCACTAGTAATGAGATTTTGATTGTCATCATACAGATAACAAGGAAGGTCGGCAGGTTGAAGTCTCTGCCCTGCCTAGAGGCTTTTTTGTTTTCTCTTTCTCATGTGGGGAAGATTTAGAAGTTGTGTTAAGTGGTGGCCCCTGGATGTTTGGTAAATCCTCTCTTTCTATTAGAAAATGATCCCCTAACATGGAACTCAATGATTCTTTCTTTGAATCTGCTCCGGTGTGGGTTAGGTTGCCTGGACTGTCGTTGGAATACTAGGTGGAGGATGTTTTCTCAGGAATCGCTAACTCCTTTGGGGAGCTTGTTGCGATAGATCCAATTACAACATCTCGCAAGAGATTGGTGTATGTGCACATCTGCATCAACATATCACAGAATATGGACCTCCAAGGTACTATTGACATAAACTCCAAACTTGGGATATGGGAACAAGCCATTTAATTTGAATCTCTCCCATTTGTTTGCTTCTCTTGCAAAAAAGTAGGTCATTGGGCTAAGGCTTGCCCCAGCCACCCTAAAAAACCTGTGATGAAAGAAAAAAATATTCACAAACCGGTATGGAAAGAAAAAAACAGTAACAAAGACTGCAACAAGATAGAAGAAAAAAGTGGAAACTTGGTGAATATACCAGAACACCTGAAAGCAGATAGCACTGACCCTCCTAAAGACCCCCCCCTGAAGGGGAATAAAAAGAATGAAACTAGGGAGTTTGAGATTAAAATAGGCAATACCTTTGAGGCTCTACAGTCACAAGCGGAGGAGAATGAAATCAGTGAAGAGACACTTGAAGATGGTGAGGTGAGATTGAGAATATCATTGATTCTCATCCTGAGGATCTTCATGAACCTATATCAAAAAAAGATGAACTCTATTTAGAGGAAGAGTTTCAAGAACATGAAATAAAACTGGGAAGGAGTAACAAGTTTGGGTCACCGCAAGCAAACTTAAATGCCTTATTCTAGAATATAGAAGTTGATATGATCACTTCATCCCAGGAAAGAGAAAACCTAGGGAGCAACATGCAAGATGAGTCTAGAGTAGAACAACAAGAACAAAACACAATAGGAAATGGAAAGAAAATTAAAACCAAGAAGGTAGGAGGCCCTAATGGAGTAAAAACTAGAACCAAATCTAAGGCTGATTTTGGGGCTTCAAGATCCCCACCGGGACGCAAAACTATGAAATGGCATAGGGACCAGGAGAGTAAGCAAAATATAGTTGATGGAAGGCAGCGAACTATCAAGGAATCCTGCCCTCAGGCTTCCAAATGAAAGTAATATCTTGGAACATCAGAGGCCTAAATGGTCTCAATAAACATGATATATTAAGGAACCTCATTCGAGATCAAAATCTGGATAATATCCTAGTTCAGGAAACCAAAATGAGTAAAGAGAAAGTGGAGAAATAAAAGTTTTTCAAAAATGGAGGGGTTTGTGGCAGTAGCTCGAATGGAGCCTCATGAGGGGTTGCTATATTTTGGAATAAAATCACAACCTCTGGAGATATGATTGATGTTGATGGCAATATTTTATCCCTAAAAGCTAAAAGCATCTTTGATGGTAAGGAATTTGTTATCACTAATATCTATGCCCTTAACTCCAAATTTGCTAGAAGTAAATTCTAGAATAAAATTCAGCATCAAAGAAAAAAATTCCCTTTGTACAGCTGGGTTGTGATGGGAGATTTCAATACTCCTCTGCAAGACATTGAAAAATTTGGAGGTAGTCAAGCTCAACCAGACAGCAGATCTGACCTAATGGACTTTATTAATGACAATGCTCTCATTGATATGGATCTCAACGGTTCTTCCTACACTTGGTCTAACCAAAGGGATGGTGAAGATCTCATCCAGGTAAGACTTGATAGATCCCTTCTCTCTAATGATTGGATTCTTTCTCATAGATGCTCCCTTTCTGTTATCAATAGAATTGGGTCAGATCATTATCCCATCTCTTTTGTTGCTGAGAATTTTAAGAATAATCAGAGATTCCCTTTTTGTTTCGAAAAGATGTGGACCTCCCACCCTAATCTTGAAAAATCTATTGCTAATTGGTGGAATCTTGATGTTAATGGAACTGCCATGTATAAAGTTGCCAAAAAACTTAAAAACATCAAAACCAACATTAAGACCTAGAACAAGAAGGTCTTTGGTGATATCTTTGATTCAAAGAAAAAATTAAAGGAGGAACTGGACGAGATACAAAATTCAATCCAGAAAGAAGGCTACAAAAAGTATTCCAAAGCCATGGAAGATGATGTTCTAGTCAATATCCACAACATTATTTCTAGGGAAGAAATCTATTGGAGGTAGAGATCTAGGGCTATATGGTTGAAGGCAGGGGATAGAAACACTAAATTTTTCCACTTGACTTCTCTAAAACATAAGGCAACAAATGGAATCACAAGACTAATTGTTGAAAACAACACTTTGCTTAATAAGGATGAAATCAGGGATGAAGCTGTCAGATTCTTCAAGCAGCTCCTTTCTAGTAACAAGGACATTGATCAGACCCATCAACTCAAATTGGTTAATATTATTCCTAAGGTCATTAACCCTATTCAGAATAAGGCCCTTACTGCCATCCCATCTGCTAGAGAAATCAAAAAAGTTGTATTTTCATTTCAAGGGGATAAAGCTCCGAGCCTTGACGGTTTCCCTATGTTTTTCTTCTAAGAGTTCTGGCATATTGTGGGGGAAGACACGGTTAATGCGGTCAAAGAATTTTTTGGATCTAGAAGAATCCTTAAGGAACTTAATTCCACTTTTATAGCCTTAATCCCCAAAGTTGCTGGGGTGGACTCTATGGGAAACTTTAGGCCAATTAGCCTATGCAACTCTTTCTACAAAATTATATCCAAAGTTTTGAACACTAGAATTTTGGCGGTGCTTCCTTTCATCATATCTAAGGAGCAGAAAGGTTTTGTTCCTGGTAGGCAGATCCTGGACTCAATTATTCTTGTTCATGAGAACATTCATTCCCTTAGTGCTGCTAAAAAAGAAGGTTTCCTGATAAAGTTGGATCTGGCAAAGGCTTATGATAGAGTTGAGTGGGATGTTCTCTTCAAAATCATGGGGGCTTTTGGTTTTGATGATAAGGTAATCAAAATAATCAGAGAACTGATCACTACTCCTATGTTTTCTATCCTGATTAATGGATCTCCTACAAAAAAATTTAAAACTTCAAGAGGGCTCAGACAAGGAGATCCCATATCTCCTTTCCTTTTTACCATATTGGCTGAAAGTATGAGCAGATTGATTCATAAGTTGAAACAAAGCAAAACTATCAAAGGTCTTCAACCTTCCTCCGCTAATGTTTTTTGCACTCATCAACAGTTTGTTGATGATGCTATCCTCATGGGATATTCTTCGGTCAAGGAGGTTGATGCCTTCAAAATAGCTCTTAGCTCCTATGCTTTGGCTACTAGTCAGCAAATCAATTGGGACAAATCGGCTATGTACTTCCTCAATACTCTAGTCATAAGACAACAGAAAATTTGTAACATTATTGGGTGCAAAGTGGAAATGCTCCCTTCCACCTATCTAGGCCTTCCTTTGGGGTTAGCTCCCCCAAATTCCTTCTGGAATATGCTTATTGATAAAATTAATAAAAGACTTGCTGGATGGAAAGGCTCAATGTTATCTCAGGCTGGGAAAATGCAGCTCCTTCAAGCTACTCTTCAAAATCTCCCTGTTTATGCACTCAGCCTTTTTGGTATCCCAGTTAAATTTGCTGAAGCTATGGAAAGAATCTAGAAGAGAATTTTATGGTCAAGAGTGGAAGAAAAAAAGAGAATACCCTTGGTTGCCTAGCACAAAGTGTGTAGACCAAAGAACAAAGGAGGGCTGGGGATTAAAGCTCTAAAAACCTTTAACAAAGCTCTTCTTGCTAAAAAATTATGGAGAGCCTATGATACTAAAGAAGATTGGAATCAAATTTGGTTTGATAAATACATTCAGAATCAGAATATCCAAGGGATCCTTTACTCTGAAGATATCCCTGCTAGATCCTTCATCTGGAATAGTATTACCAAATCCATAAAAGTGGCAAAAGTTGGGGCTGGAAGGGTCCTTGGAAAAGGTGACAGAATAAGGTTTTGGGAAGACCCTTGGATGAAGAATGAAGCCCTTTATGATCAAAACAACAGTCAAATTATTGAGGAGTGTAAAAGGAGGTTTGGGCTTATGGTATGTGACTATTGGAAGGAGGACAAGTGGGTTAGGCTTGATGACATCCATTATGGATTTTCCTCTCTCCAGAAGGAGTTGCTGTCCTTTTCCCCTAACAAAGGCTATGATGATGTTTTCCTCTGGAAAAGTGATCCTAAAGGTGAATTTACGGTTGCCTCCACCTATAAAAACACCTTTTCTCAAACCAACAATCCCATCTGGAATAATGTTTGGAACAACATTCTAATCCCTAAAGTCAACATTTTCTTTTGGCTTGCTTCTCATAATAGCACCCTTACTCTTGACAATTTAGTCCGAAGGGGTTTCAAATTCCCTAATAGATGTGAGCTATGCCAGAAAGAGGGGGAATCAGTTGATCATCTCTTTTTTCACTACTCCTTTACCTGGGATATTTGGTGCAAAATGTGGGAAAAATGGAAAGTTAATTGGGTCATGAACAAGAGCATCAAGGATATTATCTGGCAATGGAATTTTCCAACCAAATGCCAAATCATCAAGAACCTTTGGTCTTTGACCCTCCCCATGATATGCTAGGGCATTTGGAAAGAAAGGAATAATAGGATATTTAAGTAAAGTATAATACTCAGGTGGTCTTTGAAAAAATATGCAGGGCTATAAAGGAGAACATCAACATTCCTCACAAGAATAATCAGCAATGGTCTATTACTGATATGAATGATATGGAAAAAGACATCCTTACCGAATGGAACCTAATGCATAAGGTCTACAGATCGGAAAAGAAGAATAAGAGAGATAACATTGTATGGCGGTTTCCTGAATATGACTGGATAAAGGTTAATTTTGATGGGGCGGCTAAAGGGAACCCTGGAAAGGCTGGTGGAGGAGGAGTTATTAGAAATGCTCAAGGAATTTGCATTGTTTCTTTTGCTTCTCCTTTTGGGATCCAAAATAACCATGTGGCTGAAGCTCTGGCAATGCTAAAGAGCCTTCAGCTAGCTCAGGAATTCAAATTCAAAAAAATTTGGCTCAAAGGGGACTCTTCAAACATCATACAAGCCCTCAAAGGTACTAGTTCTGTTTCCTGGAATATTACCAATTTAATTAAAAATGCTAAAGATATTCTAAATAACTATGTTAGCATTAGTATAACTCATACCTTTAGAGAGGGCAATAAGGTTTGGATATCCTAGCCAATAAAGGGGTCAATTTGGAGAAGGATGTCAAATACATTGGAGAAACTCACATCAAACGGGAGGTTAAAGAGAAATTATACATTGATCGCATCAATGGGTCAAGTTAATCTCATGATTAATTTCTGGGGAACGAGTTCCAAAGATAGATTTTGGGGGCGGATTAACTATCAAATTATGAGTGTTTCTCGGCATCATATCCAAGATCATATGTGTGCGAAAGATTATAGTAATAATAGCTAGGTTTGTGCTGACATAAGCAACAACTTCAAAACTACGAAAGAGTCTTTACACAAGGAATCCATAAATAACAAGTTTTCAGAGTTTTATCTATGGATTGAGAACTGCAACAGTGGGTATCTTTACTTGGAGCTCAAAATGGGCATTAACCTAAATAGGAATGAGCCTCCAGGATGCGAGAATTGGAAGAGTGAAAGAAGGGTCTAGAGAAGGCTCCACAGACATGGCTTCACTGACTATATGGAAAAGCTTTATGGAAGCAGAAACTTTGTGTCTTACGATTTTGCTAAAAGTTGGAGTAACAACAAAGCCACCTTGTTTGGGGAGATTTGGCAAATCGATGAAAACTTGATTGCAGAGGTCACAAGGCTCAAGATGGAGGGGACTAAATTCTACAGGGATTGGAAGTATGCAGCTGAGGCTTTCAAAAATTTCCCGAAGATGAAGGAAGAGAAGGGCAAGCTTGCGAAGAAGGACAACATCTCCTACTACACTCCCCAGCAAGTAAAGCCTTTTTGGCAAAAAGTTCTTAGGGCTTTAATGGAATATTTGACTGTGGATGGTAGATTTACAAAAATTTATAACTATCATTTCGCTATTCTGAACCATTTCCATCATGGGGCTAAAATATCCTTGCCCTTCTATTTAGCATCCTCTCTAAATGAGAGCCTTGCCGACTATGCTAAAAAGCCTAATTCCTATCCTTTAGCTCACTAGGGACTTATTTTGCTAATATATGAACATATTAAGGATAAGGCTAGGGCAACCAAGGATGATCCTTTGATCATTAACACTCATATATCTGAGAGATGTAAAGACTCTAACTCGAATGGGGATCAACCCAGCACCCCTACCCATAAAAAAAAGAAAGTTGAAACAGAGCATGAAGAAAAGGAGGTGCATTGTGATGAAGAAGAGGAAAAGGATAAGGACACTGATACTGAAATGGAGCCAAACAAGGATGAGAACTATGGTGAAGGGGAGAAAGGGGGTAATTCTGAGAACCCTCACTCTAACTCTAAGGGTTTAGAAAGAGAGAATGAGGCTCTGAATCCTAAGGAGTATGACAACCCTAATGCTGAGGAGATTGAATACAGCAAGGACTCTGTGGATACCATCTTGGACACTGCCCACAACTGCACTCTTGAATTCTTCAATTTCTAGAAATGGGTTGTTGAAAACATCACCAGTATGCAAGGTAAGCAAAGGGAGCTGGAAGATAAGATCAATAAGCTGATTAAGATGTCTGACTCTAGGAAACAGAATGAGGATACAGAAAATACTGAAGCAGAGGAGGAAATGGAGATTGAGGACTGGCTAGAGAAAGATCTGATAAAAGGGGACCTGAAACATTTGGAGGATGTTATTAGAACTATGAAAGAGCAGGTGGAGGAGGACAAAGACAACGTCAACACCCAGATTGCCCATGATGAGAAGGCATTGAAAAGCCTTAAAAACCACAGCCTCCAAGTCCTTAAAGTTTCTTCCAAGGATATGAATGCACTGGTGGATCATTTGGAAAAGAAAAATGAGGAGAAGAACCTGGTAATTATAGAAGATGCTCCAACTTCCAGCCCTACCCATCAGAACCCTAGGCACAGAACTAGGTAGACTACTTCTGAGAAGGACACCAAAATGAAAGAGAGTTAGATTGGACAGGAAAACAATGACCTGAGGGAAGCGGCCAAGGCGATGATGCTCTTGGTACAGAATGTTGAGGAAACTATGAAGAGTTTTTAATTTTCTTGTAATGTTGGGCTTGGGGTCAATTTCTTACTGGCCTCTTGCTGTCCTTTTCTCTGCTGCTGGTTTTTTTGTTGGTCTTTTGCAGTTATCTTGTTTTGTTTCCTTCTTGAATATCTTTTGAATGTAATCGGATTTCGGGTCCCTTAAAACCTATTTTTACTTAATCAAAAACGAGGAAGGTCGGCAATTCTGGCAGAAATGATATCAATCTCATCATCACCTGCCTTCCTCTCTTGATCTAGCTATGTTGTCATCAACCTTATTGTCTCTTTCTTGTGAGACAAAAATGACAAGATTTCGATATATTTTTCCCTTGAAGGAACCACTTTATTTTCAACAAGGACGTCTATTATGAAGTCCTCCATTTTTCTCCAAAGGATTGTACTCTTCTCAATATCTTCAATCTCTTGAGATAATGAAGTTTTGACACTTTGCATCTGACTTTGGATCACTTCAAAATCAGTCAATAACCCAACTGTTGAACTTAGGAGATGAGACCCTTCTGACTTCAGCCATGCAATCCACTCGTCCACCACTCGGCCCTTGGCTCCTACCTATTCAATTTTCAAAAGAGCTTGAGTGTCCATTGAGGATCCCATGGGCTCAACTTCCTGGGAGGATTGTGTAACTTTCAGAAGAACATTAGTCAATTGTTCACATTTTTGTTTTAATTCATTCTTCTCATCCCTCTCTTGGTCAAGTCTCTGTAACAAACAGTTAAAAGCTATATGAGAATCCAGCTTAACACTCTCATGCATCTCCTCCTCAAGCTCTATGGTTTGCATGATGTAATCCTCGGGTTGTATATCATATTTATTCTTATCCGATGATGGTATCATGACCTTAGCATACTTCCTTTAGAAGTCGGGTCTACTAACACCCAAGAGATAGTCTTCAGCTTCTTTGTTCCTTTGGGCTTTGGAGGAACCAACTGCTCAAAATCAAACTCATCAGGCGAAATTACATGTTTCTTCCTCTTAGGTGCTACTACCTCCATCCAAGGCGGTAATTCTGGATTGGCGGCTGGAGTAGTAGCTTCTTGTTGAGTCTCACTTGGTATTTCAGGAGCAAACTAGCTTGAACTTGCAGTGGTTGTAAATGTTGTTATTGATATCAATGTTGAAGTATCCAGTGATATGCTTGTTGATGTAGTAACAATTGTTGATGCTGACCCTTCTTCAGTTATGGCCACAAAGGAGAGAGTGGAAGGTGCAGTGGAAATAATTTGAGTACTAACCAGAGGTGGAATTTCTATTATGACCGATGTAGTAGAAATAACTTTAGTGCTTACCAGAGATAGAATTTTTGTTAGGACCACCGTAGAAGGTAAACTCATCATATGTTGTTCCGCAAACACTTGCTCCATAGCTTCAAGAAACTCCAACATTGAAGATTCAATGGTGGTTGAAGGAATATCATCCAGACTAGAAAAGTTGGATAATGCAAAAAATTATTGCGTAGTCTCTGACTGCATCATATCCATGCCCAAGTCCTCATCATCAAATTCCTCTTCCTCTTGATCAGAATCAGAATCGATGGAATGGATAATCACCTCTAAATGAGTTGGCACCTGTGTGGTTGGGACATTAACTTCACCAAGATGTGACATTTCTTCAACTTGTGCTTCCTCTTGTTGAGGAATTTCACCTTCTTCTGTCTCCTTCTCTTTTTCAATATCTCTAGCAGTCCGTTGTTCTAGTTCCTTTGTGGATGTCTCTTGCGCTGCTGAAGATGATTCACCTTTTTTGGACCCTTCAATTGTAAACTTGATTTTGGGTCCTTTCCCCTTAGATTGTGTTGCAGGGGCCGAGGATAGTGCTTGTGGATCTACTTTTCCCTTGGTTCATGTTTCAGCCATAGTTGTCTTACCAACCAGGCCATCACTATTATCATCGTCTCCAGAACTAGCAAGAAGTTGTTTCATTCTAAGATTCTTTTTTAACAACCATGCATTGGTGTTTTCCAAAATGGGATAGATTCTTTGAGTGATAGACTTACTCTCCTTTTTCGACCATTGCACCGATGGAAATGGAGAGTTGACAATATTCTTTTCATAATAGATTGGACTTTAAATTCCTATGTGCAAGTTAGGAACAATCATTAGCACATCGGATTTTAAAGTCCGATGTGCAAATGTAAATCATTCGAAAGACCAGCACATCAGACTTTAAAGTCTGATGTGTCGGGGAAGGGCAACTGATTGACATGTTAGGTTTTAAAGTCTAACATGTCAATCGGACAATCTCCTCTCGCATATCGTACTTTAAAGTCTGACATGTGAGGTTTACCCTCCTGCATATCAAACTTTAAAGTCTGATATGCAGAGAGTTATCTTCATATATCAATGTGCATGTTGGGTTTTAAAACCCGACGTGTAGGCGAGGGAAGAGGGAAAAACAAAAAGGGTTTGAGGGCCATCGGACATTAAAGTCCGATGTGCCCTCGGACCTTGAGAAGAAGATTGTAGGAGCGATCATATTTTAAATGTCCAATGCGCTCCTAATCGACTGAAAACCCAAAACGGTAGAGAAGGAAACATGGAAGGGAAAAAACAGACAAAAATAATAAAAACCCTACCTCAATCCACGTGGCCGAAGTAAAATCTGGTAACCGGCAAGGTGATCAAGGTCAAAAATGCAATGAGAGGAGCAGGAGGGCACGCATAGAGGAGAAATCACCGAATCAAAAATGAAGAAATGATCCCCAGGAATTAATGACTAACCTCTTGCAAGTCGGACTTTAAAGTCCGATATGCATGCCAGGAAAAACAACCTGCAGGTCGGACTTTAAAGTCTAATTTGTAGGGGAAGGATTACTTGGAGGTCGGACTTTAAAGTCTGACCTGCAGGGGAAAATCTAACCTTTGCACATTGGACTTTAAAGTCCGATGTGCAATTCCCTTTGAAAAGAAGGAACCCTGCAGGTCGTACTTTAAAGTCCGACCTGCAGGAAAAAATGCAAATCTAAAAGAACCTAAAAACAATAAAAACAAAAAGTGAAAAGCTAAATGAGCTAACTGACGAAGTCGATCAGGCTCTCCCAGAGGTCGTAAGGTACGAAATAGACCAGTTTCATAGGGTTGCCTCATGATTTTGGTTGTGCTGAAATCGAGGACAACAGTTGGCTCTGACTGGGGAACAAACTGCACCACTTGAAGCTTGTAGAATCCAGAACTTTGAGTGCATGTATCCATTAGGCTATAGAGTCAGGCGACGAAAAGACTTAAAAGAAAAAACTATACAAATTTTACAATAAGTACAAATTCCTTTACATTGCTCTTCATTGAGTAAAGAGCTTCAAATGTTCTCCAATGTGAGGTAGCGAGAATGGGGTACCATCTGCATATGCAAGTAAGTAGCTATGCTCACCACATATTTCATGAATAGTGAAGGGACCTCTCCATAAGGAGTCAAACTTTCCGTGCAAACCTTTTGGTTCCCTCATCTTGTCCCATAACAAGACTTGATCACCAATTGAGAACTCACGAGAAGTTGTTTTCTTATCAAATAACATCTTCACTTGGCTTTGGTGTGCAGCAATTCTATCAACCACTTATTCTTTGGTTTCTTCCAACTAAGAAAGAAACATAATCCGCTTATCAAGTGAATCTTAATAGGTTTCATCTTCAATGGCCTTGGCAAGCTTTAATGTTGGAAGTTCCACAATGATAGGAATCTCGGCAGTCAACCCATACATAAGTTGAAAAGGTGACATACCGATCGCTCTTTTTGGAGTTATACGATCTGCCCATAGCGCATCATAAAGAGCTTTATGCCAAGTTTGTTGTCTCTCATCAACAAGCTTCCTCATAATAGTAACCAGATTCTTGTTGCTTGACTCAGCCTGACCATTTCCTTGTGGATAATAGTCAGATGAGTGTGAAAGGGTAATACCATGATCGAAGAAAAATTCAATGATCTCATAAGATGAAAAATATGAAGCATTATCGATTACTATCTTATGAGGAACACCAAACCTTGAAATGATGTTTTCCTTCAAAAATTAACAAACCACTACCGAGGTAGCTTGCTTAGTTGGAATCGCCTCCACCCACTTGGTGAAGTAATATGTCGCTATGAGAATGTATATGTGACCTACACTAGATGTCAGATTGATAGGTCCAATGAAGTCCAATCCCCATTGTTGAAAGGGCTCTTCAATTACAACTGGTTTAAGAGGGAGTGCATCTAGTTTAGGCTTACCCACAAATTGCTGACATTACTCACATTTGCGAACCCAACTATATGTGTCCTTAAACAATGTCAGTCAATAGTATCTAGCATGCAAGATTTTGTGTGCAGTGACAGGGGCAGAAAAATGTCCACCACAAGCAAGATCATGAAAAGCTTGAAGTAATCTTGTTGTTGTTTGTCTATGCAGTGTAGGAAATCACCATCTAGACCTTTCTTATACAAACCATTGTCCCATAGGACAAAATTCACCGCTTAAAGCTTCAGGGTTCATCTTTCATTACGTGACAGGTGTGCAGGACGATCTCCATATGTTAAGAGATATGCCAAGTCATAATACCACTCATCAGTGGTGCTGACAAATAGAACCTTGGGAAGATCTTGATTCATACCTTCATTTTCCAGCACCACTTCATCAATTGATTTGTTGTCA
The DNA here is from genome assembly GCF_030272615.1 of Cryptomeria japonica. NCBI lineage: Eukaryota > Viridiplantae > Streptophyta > Pinopsida > Cupressales > Cupressaceae > Cryptomeria > Cryptomeria japonica. Next base: position 277,526,287 of record NC_081409.1, read on the forward strand.
GCTATCAACTGACATAGACCTTTTCCATGAACCAACTTAGTGGGCTTGATTTCCATGTCATATTCCTAAATCTTGGCAACCCAGTTGCCCCTTTTAGTTCCAAACTCTTGTTGCATCAAAATTGACTTGACAACAGCATCAAGAAAAAGAGCGATGACATGTGAATTCAGAATATAAAACCTAAAATGTTTCACTACTTTTACCATGGCAAAAGCATGCTTCTCCATTTCTGAGTACTTCAACTCATGATATTTTAGCGGATAACTCATGAATGCAATGGGTGATTCCACACCTTTATTATTTTTCTGCATCAGTATGGCCGAACAGGTATGATCTGATGCATAGCTATACATGATAAACTCTTTGGTATAATTAGGGCATACCAAGACTGGGGCGTTCGCCATGGCCTCCTTGATCTGATGGAAAGATTTATTTCCTTCGAGAGTCCACTTGAAAAGAGAATTTCCTTTCATCATGTTAACTATGTGACGAGTCTGTTCAGCAAAGTCTGGAATAAATCTTTGCAAGAAATTTACTTTGCCGAAGAAGGAATGGACAACAGTCTTACTTGTTGGCATGGAAAGATCACGAAGAGCTTTTACTATTTCAGCATCAATTTTTATACCTTCTTTAAAAACAATATGCCCAAGTAATTTACCTTCGGTAACCCCAAAAATAGATTTCTTGGGATTGAGGGAAATTCCATGTTGATGACACTTACCCAAAACTTGTTGCAAATGATAGAAATGATCTTGACGTTTCTTAGAATAAATAGTCAAATCATCCAAATAGACTACAATGAACTTACCAAGGAAACTTCAGAAGGCCAAGTCCATTGCACATTGGAAAGTCGCTCCTGCATTTATCAACCCAAAAGCCATTGTGTGATATGCAAAAGTGCCCCAAGGTGTGGTAAATGCAGTTTTGTGTTGATATTTTTCAAGAACCTCCACTTGGTTGTAACCCAAAAATCCGTCCAACATGGACATCATCTTTGATCCAATAACAATGTGTAGGACATGAATCATGACAGGTAAAGGGTAGTTATCTTTTAAGGATGCCTAGTTCAAATTCTGGAAGTCAACACATATTCGGATCTCACCATTCTTCTTACATAGAGGTACAATATTGGCTATCCAAGAATAATGATCAATGGGGAAGATTATCCTTGCTTTCAACATATTTTGAACTTCAACAAAGATAGTATCAGAGATCTTTGGGTTGTATTGTGTTTGCTTCTGACCGAAAGGTGTGATACCCAAATTTAATGGAATGTCGTGGTGGAGTTCTTCGGTGCGAAAAGACTTTAGATCTTCATAGGAATAGGCCAAGATGTCAACATATTGCAGCAATAATACAATAAATTTATGTCTTTCTTCTTGTGAACAACACTTTCCAATGTTAATCATCTTTAGATTGACTTCAGTCCCGATATTTACTTGCTCATATTCCATTAAGCCTACAGCTGATTTTTGTTGCTTTTTTACATAACGGTCATGTTTGTCAAAAAGCTTTTCTAAAGAAACTAGACCCTTGGGATTTTGTTTCCTTTCAATTGCAAAAATTTCTCTCCCTTTTCTACATCAATACTTTAAATTGCATCCTTTGAAGGGCAGTGATTAGCTTCAAAATAAAGATCATCAAAATTGTCAATCGTATGTAAAAAATTAATTACATGATGATCGTCATTAAACACTTGCCAATGATCAAAGTTGTCAAGAACACTTGGTCGAAAGACCAATTCAACAATGTATGTTGATCGCGAAAAATCTCTATAAGGAACCAAAGAGGTTGTTGATACTGCTAATGAGTCTGCCCTGTCATTAAATTCATGAGAAACCACAGATATATCAAAAGCATCAAATGCCTCTATTAGATCCCATACATGGTTATGATAATGTCGTAGTCGATCGCTCCTCATCTGATATATGTTCCCAACTTGACAAACTATCAACTCAGCATCTCCTTGAGCATGTGAATTTTTAGTCCCCTTCCTTTGGGAAACATTCATCTCCAAAAGAAGAGATTCATACTCGACAGTGTTATTTGTATTGTCAAACTGCAATTTGAAGGAGAAAGGGAAGAAATTTCCATTAGGAGAAACTAACACAACACCGGCTCCTGATCCAATAGAAGAATAGTTGCCATCAAATTCTAGCGTCCAAACATCATCTGGACTACCAATGCTAACAGTATCAAAATTGAGAATTTCTTGTTGTGAAGTAGAAGATCTTTCTGATTCCGTAGCAATACTTTCACAATCAACTGGAACTTCATTGAGTGGAATGACATATTCAATCTCAGGAACAACCTCTAAACCATCATCAACATGCAGGAAATAATTACCCATACCTGACGACTCAAAAAGAATTTGTTCCCACTGATCATCAGACTTGACAACGGTGTATTTTGATTCTTTTTTTAGAAGTAACTTTTGGATAACTCCATTAACAGGAATACGAGCCTCAGTCATATCCATGTTTAACTCACCTCCCACATCTCTACAAAAATTTATTCCCAACAATAGACCATAGGAAGCTGGCACATCGACTACCAATATTGTCATCTTAATCTTCTTTTTTGGGAATGCAGCAAAAAAAAATTGTGCATCCTTGATCTGACCTATCAAAGGGACTTGCTTGTTATCCATAGAGAAACATCTTCCAAATGTTTTGGTCAAAGTTAAACCAAGGGAATTGGCAACTTTTGACGGTATAACATTATCAGATGTTCTTGAATCGATTACACAGTTACTAAGCTTATAACCATTTATCAACAAAGAGATATAGAATGGTTCTATCTTTTCTATAGGAGAAGGGGGAGTCACTAAGTTATTTTGAAGTAAGTTAGACTTGGGAAGATTACTAGGAGTAGTATCTTTTTCTTTAACAAAATTGACCAAACGGTCAAATTGATCTAGATTAGATCTCAAAAATTCAACCTCAGACATTTGTATTTTGGTTTTCCTAGCATGCTCTAAAATATCAAATGACTGCAAAGAATTCATCAAAGATTGATTTGGGTTCTCATTTTGAGAACTTAAAATATTAGGTACACTAGTCTTTGATGTAGGTGTAGAAGAATTGGCAGGTGTAGAAAAATTGATAGCAGTCAAAGAATCACTTACACTTTTATCCTTCGCAGCGTCCTTTGAGATAGAATTGTCTTTTGAGGGATTTGGTATGGGAGTCCCACGCTTAGCAATAGAAACTGGCAAACATTTATAATCCTTGATTTGAATAGAATCATCACTCTTTGCAATGACAGGTGGTTGAGCTGCCTGTGCTTGTGAACGGGTGAATACTATAAAGACATCCCCATCACGTGTGTCTGACGTATCATCTTCTTGATATTGCATAAACCTAATATTAGAGTCGCCAGCCAACTCTGCATCATCTTCTTGATGCAAATTGGCATCTTCTTCACCAAAAGGGGGAAGATCATTATGTTCAGCTTCATAATAACCTGTAGCTGAATTTTGGGGTGGTGCTTCCAACACAAGCCTCTCTGGAGTGAGAGGCAATTTATTTTGATTATGCATGGCGTAATTGGAAGCATTATTTGGATAAGTCCTTCTTGGAACACCATGATAAGAAGTATTTCCTTGTGAGGAAATTTGCTTCTTAAGTGCTAACAACTCATTTGCTAACTTTTATATCATGGGATCAACAGAATTCGTTGAAGAAAAAGATGAATCAGCAATTTGATTATTCTTAACCTTGTTAGGATCTCTCCTTATCTTACCAGCGAGGATAAGATCATCTTCAACCGATATGGCCATCTGTTGTGTAGCGGCCAAATCTGTAGGATTATTCCTTTGCAAAAGAAAGCTCACCTCTAGCAATTGAGCATTGATAAAGAAGCATTTCAAATTTCCAATGGTGGGTTGTGAAGCAACTGGAATTCGATTGTACAATCTATTGAACTTTGCTACGAACTCACACATAGGTTCCTGAGGTTCTTTTTTCATTTGAGTTAACTATGCCAGTAGCGTGTGATCATCTTCGGGAGACTTGAACTTTGCTTCAAACAATGTTCTGAGAGTTGCCCAATTTGTGATACAAGCATTCAGAAGATGATAGAACCAATCAGCAGCGGCTCCATGCAAAGTCTTAATGAACAATCTCACCAAAACATCTTCATGCTCAACACCAAGGACTCCACATGCGATGTAGAAGGCAACAATGTGTTTGTTTGGGTGTTGAGAACCATCCCCCAAAAATTTAGGCAAATTTTTCCGCGTGCCTTTGGGAAGTTAATGCAAATGTGCAGTCAAGTTCAATGGACCAAAAGAAGTACCCCAAGGGCCAGCAGAAGCCATCCTTAATGGATTATATGGTGGTATTACAAAATGACTTGCAAGTGGAACAAATAAGACTTGCAAACTTGACGCCTCACTTGGTACGAGAGATCAACATGCATAAGGACGAAAACTTTGTGTCCGCTGCAAAGGAGAATGCATACGTGGAAGTGTCACAAAAGGAATATTGTGTTGCTACAGAAACTCAAAACTAGGATCAACAACTCTCACTAATCCTTGCCCACGAGTGTAACTTCGATCAGCCAGATTATGATTTTTGAGAAAAACACCAAAATGGATATTGCAATGAAAAGACCACTGCCACCCAAAGGGAAAATATCGGTTGCACGTCGTTCCCCAGCAAAGTCGCAAAAAAATTGTTGGGTGAATATTTTGTCACTAGCGTACCAATGACAAAATATATGATTCACACATAGCTATGTTGAGAAATTAATCTCTCCTCTCATCAAGGGGAGGTTCTCTTTGAAATCTCTTCTCTAATTAATAAGAAACTAAAATCTATGGGTTAGTGTTGGGCATATAACTCTCTTTTTTTAGAGTTAATGTATTCTCCCTCCACTTTGTTACAATTTCCCTATCACTTTGATACTTAAGGAAATGAACAAATTAATCCAACAAAGTATACCAATATTTTATAAGCAAGAAGCACAAAGTCTTTCCAGAATATAACACTAACTTAACTAATTATTACAATGGTAAGGAATTCAATCTTGCAGCTCAAAGTCTTCAAGTATAATTCCTTAATCCTTAAAACTACAAGCAATAGTAGCAATATAAAGCCTACTACTAATCACTTAACAAGAGAAAATTTCCCAAATATTCAAGGAGCACAAAGTCTACTTTCACAATTCAAGAGTTCTTTTACCCACTTAACAATACCTCCTATATCAAGAAATTCAAGAACATATATAAGTCATGAACGTAAGAACATAAACTCATATAAATAATTTTTGACACAACACAAAGTTTGGGATCAAATAAAATTGCTTTCTTTATTTGCTTGATCAAATCTTCACAACAAAAGCTCAAAGTCTTAGTTGAGACAAAAATTCAGCAGAGTTTTGCTTAGCATAATAAAAGATAAAAATATACAAATGAGGGTCCTCCTTATATATAAGAAGAGTGGAGAAAAATGTGGGCACTGTTGACTAATTTAACTGCACAATCCCACTTGACTACAACTACAACAAAAAGAAAATATACAGCTGCGGGAAAACTTGCAGCATCTAACAATGCAACTACATGAAAGGAAAATGTCAAAAAAGGACACTTTATTCATCTTTCTCCTCCTCGTTTGATTTGTGGATTTCTTCAAACTTAGTCAGGATGGCCTCCATCTTTGCTTGGTTCAACATTGAGTAGAATCTGTGATTACACAAACACGGGAAATCGTATCCTCAGCCTCTACATATTTCTTTTTCATGTCCTTCAGCATGGATGCGAGGACCTCAAAAATGAATTGGATCTCCAGTAACTTATCGAATGCACCAAGTGAGAAATCTTGTCCTGTGTAGTGATCCATTAAGGAAAGAAATTCCTGCATGATGGCATCGCTAGTAACGAGATTTTGATTGTCATCATACATATAACAAGGAAGGTCGACAATTCTGGCATAAATGAGATCAATCTCATCATCACCTTTCTTCCTCTCTTGATCTAGCTCTATTGTCATCAACCTTATTGTCTCTTTCTTGTGAGACAAAAATGACAAGATTTGGATATATTTTTCCCTTGAAGGAACCACTTTATTTTCAACGAGGATGTCTATTATGAAGTCCTCCATTTTTCTCCAAAGGATTGTACTCTTCTCAATATCTTCAATCTCCTAAGATAATGAAGTTTTGACACTTTGCATCTGACTTTGGATCACTTCAAAATCGGTCAATAACCCAACTATTGAACTTAGGAGATGAGACCCTTTTGACTTCAACCATGCAATCCACTCGTCCACCACTCGACCCTTGGCTTCTACCTGTTCAATTTTCTTAAGAGCTTGAGTGTCCATTGAGGATCCTATGGGCTCAACTTCCTGGGAGGATTTTGTAACTTTCAGAAGAACATTAGTCAATTGTTCACATTTTTGTTTTAGTTCATTCTTCTCATCCCTCTCTTGGTCAAGTCTTTGTAACAAAGAGTTAAAAGTTGTCTAAGAATACAGCTTAACACTCTCATGTGTCTCCTCCCCAAGCTCTATGGTTTGCATGATGTAATCCTTTGATTATATATCATCTTTATTCTTATCCGATGATGGTATCATGACCTCAACATACTTCCTTTTAGAAGTTGGGTCTACTAACACCCAAGAGATAGTCTTCGGCTTCTTTGTTCCTTTGGGATTTGGAGGAACCAACTACTCAAAATCAAACTCATCAAGAGAAATTACTTGTTTCTTCCTCTTAGGTGCTACTACCTCCATCCAAGGTGGTTGTAGACACTCAAAATTGTCATGTCTAATCAAATAAATATTTTATTTATTTAATTATCTAAGCCTATTTCTTCTATTAATTAAATAAATTTTTATTTATTTAATTAATTCATTTATCCTCTTCTAGCCTTATTTCTCATTTAAATAAATACATTTATTTATTTAAATTATCCCTTTCCTAAATTAAATAAATATTTTATTTATTTAATTGTCCTATTTCTTCTATTAATTAAATAAATCTTTATTTATTTAATTAATTCATTATCTTTTTCTACACATGACACATGTCATTCATCTCTTAATTCATACACTACCTACCTCTTTCATTATTTTGGTATTTCTTTTACCTACCCTCTAATCCTAGCCGACCTCTCTTTTTACACCTCTCAATCTTAACCCTCCATTTCTCATTGTGTCTTCTATTTAAGGAGATGCTTTCTTCATTGTCAAACCCTAATGACTAATGACTGATTTTTGGAGTACTTGGCTACACTACGATCCTACTTGCAACCACATTCCGTTCTTTGTTGAGCTCTTGTGCATATAAAAATTTGAGAGCAAATATATCAAGCAAGATCAATGGAGATAGGAAGAATGGAGATCAAAACCCTATTGGACATGTGATGGTATAATCTTTGTGATTTTGAGTTATTTGCATTGTCTTAGGTAATCTTCATATGTTATGGTGGATCTTTGTTGATTGTTAGGCTAGGGTTTTGTGGTTGAATTCATTTAGCCTTTCAATATTGTTATTATTGTTATCCATTTTCACCATATACATTTTGGCACGCCCGGTGGGACTGTTGTCCCTTTGCATTTAACATTTTTGTTGCAGATTTTGCATTTTTGAAGTTGCAGATCGGACAGTTTTCGACAACATTTTAGGTTTTTCCGCGTCTGCGAGTGTTCGGATCGCGTTTTTGTGTTTCAGAAGTGTCTGCGATATCGAGAATCACGTCTGTGTTTCTACCAATTTTTATTTTTGCAGGTTTCTGGAATCGCGTCTAAAAATTTTAACCGCATTTGTGCTGGATCTTATCGCGTCTGCACTCGGAAGTCGCGTCTGTGACCTCTGATCACGTCTGTGAACTACAGAACCGCGTCTGTGTCTTACAGACGTGTCTGTGTCTGGTATAAGGGCGTATGTGCATTCTGTTTTGCAATTTTTCAATTTTTCTTTGATTCGGGTTTTCGGATTTTGTACTTAGGGTTTCAGATCTAGTTTGTTTTCGGCTAACTCTTGCAGATCTAGCTAACCTGGTTTGTGCAGCTTGCTTTGGAGGCAAATACGTTTTTGTTGAAGGCCCCTTTTCACAAAGTCTTTTTGGGTTTTCTAAAATTTACCTAACTTGTGTGCTTGCAGGAAGGGGTTATCATTTGAAACAACCCAAACTACTAACAATTTTGTTGCAGGGCCTTAGCTAGGGTTTTGTAATTTTATTGTGTGCCTTGTTTTCATAGCTTAGCAAACACTTCGATTGGTGCACTAAAAAACTGAATCATTGTCTTTTGTGTCTTGAGCAATAGGCTCTTTTTGTTTACTCTTTAGAGGGCCTGTCTTCCCGTGTGGTCATTAGGACTACTAGTGAGAAGAGAACGACCCAAGTGGTAGCGAGGAAAACCCACCTCTTCCGAACCACTATAATCAAAGGTATTCATGGTGAAAACTATGGATAACGTGTGCTGATTAGTTCATACCGACACTATGTCTCCCCATAAACCCGTTTGATCAAATTTATTTGATCATTTGTAGGGCATAACCCCTACCGGCTGGGAGCCTTCTGTATTTACAGAGTTGAAAGTGCCGCATGTATGGCCACACGAGTGGATGCCCTTACTAGCACCTCTTTGTTTTAGATGCCCAAATCCTTCTAGTTGTTGAGGCAGGAGGTCGGACCTCTGGTAGTGGCCCACACACATACGGTTCTTAGTAGAGATACAAAGTTCGCCATGGGGATTTTTCATGGGGACTGATGCTTGGCTGACCCAAGAAGTGAGTGTCGAGGGTGGAGCCAGTGAGGTCAAGCATCTAAGTATCCGCTCTGAATAGCGTAGCCTCGGGGGTAAAACCCTATGTGGGATCAACAACTATTGTCTTGGCTAGCCCTAAGATTTGTGCTTGTCTTATGCTAAACACTCAAACATTCAAGACAAAACAGCAAAACATTGTGTCTTTTGTGTCTTCAAGTGTATGCAACAACTTTTTACATCAAACAACACACTTTTGGAGTCTAAACAGTCTGCAAACATTGAGTCATCAACATTGTGTCCTCTTGTCACGAAAAACAATCGAAAAATCAGATTTGGTCACAACAAAACAACTTCACAGATAGGAAAAATTGCACTAAGGTTACAGAAACGCGTCTGTGTCTGTTAAAACTGCGTCTACGTCAAATAAGCGCGTCTGTGAAGTACAGAATAGCGTCTATGTTTTATCAGCGTCTGTGTCTGGGAATCACGTCTGTGAAGTATACAGAGGCGTCTGTGTCAGGATTTGAAAACTTTAACAGTCAAGCAAACAAAGAAAATCAGTTTCGGCATACTTGAGCTTCTTAGGTTGTCTCTTCAGGTTTCATCTAGCATTCAGCCTGTTCTAAGGTTTCACACAGTCCATCATTGCTTCACATCTCATTTTACATTCATACTTGTCTAAACTTGAGTCAAAAAGGTCACTTGCTTGTCCTCATCATACTTTGTCAACACACTACATACTAGTACACTTTGCTAAGTGGTCCCTCATCAAGGTTTCTTACCTTTGGGTCTCATTTGGTCTTACTTAGAGTCAAGGTCAACTTACCTCATCAAGAGAAACTATCCTCTCTTTGGAAGTCACACCTACTCTACTACTTACATGCTTGGTCTTACACTTTGGACATTGCAAGTACACCTCCAAATTCATTTACACTCCATACAACTCTTGGTCTTCCATACTCTTGTCATTTTTCATCTAGTTTCACATCTTGGTCTAACACCTAGTTCATGGTTGAAACCCGCCTTCAAAAATCTAGGAGAATAGCTAAAGAAGCTCAAGAATCCGTAAACATGAGTTCTTATGAGTATGACAATGATCTATTCTACAATCCTGAGCACACTACATTACTAGACATGAATGTTTATAGACACAATCCAAATGTGGAAAGCGCAAACACTATAAACAACAATGCTACACACAATGACACAGTGGACAATTCTTCAATACTATTAGCAGACATACAAGAATCCATAATGGATCCTCAATTCAATAGATTGGTTGAAGAGATAATGAGGAGAGATCGTCAATACTTTTTAAACATGATGGCACAAAGTGGAGCTAAAATACCACATGATTTTGACTTATCTCAACTTATGGAAAGTCGACCCTCACAACAAACTCAACCTAACATGGATCAAAGGAGACCAAATAGTGGAGGAAATAGAGGACCGAATAATATGATGTCGGAGCCACCATCAGCTTTGCTTCAAAAACCAGAGGTCTCACATACACAAGCTCAAACATATGATACTTACACTCAAGGACCATCATGGAGGCCTTATGCTCAATCACATGCTCAAGGAATGAATCAATCAAAACAAGTGGATACTCAAGGACATCCTCAAAATTTTGACACAAGGAGACCTCATGTCAAAATTGGGGGCAACACAATGGAAAATGAAAGGCCTATTGAACATGGTTTATACACACAAAACAGATATGGGGTCCCTCAACAAGAAGTTATGCCAAGTGCTCCATATATGTCACAACAATATAGACCTCCATATGGACATGTCTACGATCAGTATCATCCATACATGCAACAAGCTCCTCCTCAAATGGGTGTTTCAAACATGGGGTATGCTACAAGAAATCCATCTCCTCCCAAGAATAATTTGGAGCAACAAATTAGAGATCTACAAAAGAAAATGGAGGACATGAGTACACCAAAACCTACATACACTATGAGAGATATATGTCCTTATCCCTTTGATAAGAGCATTCCAATGCCTCCATTTCCTCCACACTTTGTAACGCCAAAATTTGACAAATATAGAGGGAGAGGAGACCCCAAGGCACACATAAGACAATTCTTCACAACTTGCATTGAGGTAGCGGCAGAAGAAACATACTTGATGAGGTTATTCCCACAGAGCTTAGGCGATCAAGCTATGGAATGGTTTTCTCAATTACCTCCTGGTATTAAGTCATGGGGTGACTTAGCAGAGGCATTCATTCAGCATTTCTCCTACAACATTGAAACAGATGTTTCAGTTACTACCTTGTGCAATACGAAACAAAAGGAAGGAGAATCTTTCGCAACATTTTTACAAAGATGGAGAAATTTAGCTAGCAGATGCTCTTGCGAAATCCCACAGAAACAAATGGTGGAGATGTTCACTCAAAACGTTAATAAGGCTATTGGCTATGATCTCAGAAAAGCTTGTTTGTCTACATTCAAGGATGTCATTGAAAAGGGCCTAGCAACAGAAAAGGTCTTAATTGAACAAGGAGTTATCAAACTATTCAAAGAAAACAAAGAGGACTTTAAAGGAAAAGACAAGCCAAGATTTTGGAATAAAAACAAGAACACAGTCAATGATGGTGTTGTTGATGCCAACACAGTGAGACCAAAGTTCGTCTTTTCTGGATCAAGTTCTACCAACAATCAGGTGAACACTCAAACAACTTCTAGACCACGAAGGAAGTACACTCCATTGGGAGAACCACTTGAATCAGTATTCAAAAAGCTTGTAGCAAACAAAGTAATTACAGTTCCAGATTTTCCTCCTTATGAACCAAAGGTAAAACCAAATCGGTGGAATGATGATGAGTATTGTGAGTTTCATAAGAGCAAGGGTCACAAGACAGGTAATTGCCATCGATTGAAAAACATTGTGCAAGATCTCATTGACAGAGGAGATATAGAGATTGAGGGACATTCATCTAATCAAGAACATGAGATGTTTAAGGAACCATTCCCAAAACATGACAAAGGAAAAGGCAAAGTCACAGATGATCAAGCCAATTACACTAGAGCACCTTACAATTATGATTCTACTATCAATCACATCTCAATGGACAATCATATCTCTACCATTACTATCAAAAACAAAAATCCCGAGAATCCTTCTCAGAGACCCAAAATTGTCCTAAAAGGTGTGGGATCTTCGTCCGAATCTACCTCTGAATGTCATGTTACAACCCGTCGAGGTAAGATCACGTTGCCAGGTGCCTCCACTAAGAATACCAATCTTTCATCAACCAAGCCTGAGTACGACCTTGTAGAACAACTAGGGAAGACACCTGCACTCATCTCTATTCTTGAGCTCTTACGTATATCTCCTGCACATAAAGCTATCCTTGACAAAATCTTGAGAGATACTGCCGTCCCTACTGATCTGAACGTGGACCAGTTTCAAGCCATGGTGGGATACCTATCCGTTCCACACTCCCTCACATTCACAGAAGCTGATGACGCCTCCATAAGTCAGCCACATAATGCACCTCTACATGTTGAAGCCTTCATACATAAACATCGAATAAAGCGAGTCCTGATAGATGGAGGAGCAGGTCTTAATATTTGTACCTTGAGTACCATCAGACAATTGGGATATTCTGACAAAGCTGTGAATTCTACAAACCAAATCACCATTAAGGCTTATGATGATGAAGAGCGCTCGTCCAAGGGCACGGTCACCTTACCACTAAGAATAGGGCCAGTCACAAAAGATGTGGTTTGTCAAGTCCTAGACCTAGATCTCACGTATAACATATTGCTAGGACGTCCGTGGATTCATGAAATGAGGGCAGTCCCATCAACATACCATCAGTGCATTAAGTTTCCTCACAATGGAGTCGAGGTAACGGTCAATGGTGATCCAAATCCATTCATATATTGTAATAACTTGAGATCACATACTGAGACTATCATCCCCAGCAATCGTGAGGCTACTCCTTCTTCAGCATATATTGATCCTGAGTCATTAAAGCCCTCGACATCCAAACAAGGTGAACTTAGAGGCAAGTTTCAAGACAAAGGCATGGGAGAATACACTCTGAATCAGACAATGTTTTTACGACAAGTCATGAGCTCTCCCAAGGAATATGGGAGGCCACATCCTAACAAGCAAATCTCCATCATGATGCTCAAATGGGATCCTACCATCTTTCAAAAATGGGGTGAACTAGAAGAAGAAAATTTATATAAAATGCTCTATAAGGACGTTGAAGAAGACACACAGGATCAGACTATTATACCTTGTGAGAACTATGGCAAAGGCTTCAAAATTTTGCAAAGATTTGGGTATGATGGAAAAAGCCCTCTCGGACTACGCAAAGAAGGTGTCATGGAGCCCTTACAACCTGAGCTAACTACAAGAAGGGAACGCTCCAAGGGGCTTGGTTTTCTGAATCCCAAACTACATAATAAAAGAACAAAAGAGGTATGGCGAATCAAAGTTGCTGAAGGTCAACAAGAAGATTACTATTCCACAGATTCCAACGAATGGGAATGGGGCTCAAACAAATCCTCCAGTGACTATGAGCTCACTGAAACATTCAGAGAGCCAGATGAACCCACAGAGGAGGAGGAATTTTACAAAAAGTTCAGAGTTGGCCAAGAACCAACCCATAAGGATCCCGCACAAGCTTCGTTTCAAGGTCCTAGGTCAAAATCACATAGGATGAGGACACCTGTCCCAGAAGGCTCTACTAGTGATGACAATTTGGATTCGCTCACGATCGACACGGATGAGGAGAGTGCCATCGATGACCTCGACGATTGCCTTGACATACCTGAATATAACCACATCTTCGCTATTAGTCCTGCAAACTCTGAAAACACTAATGACCTTCCCCTTGTTCACCCTCAACTCATTGACTGGGATCATGAAGGACCAGCACAATTTGATACATTTCAAAATGACGAAGCTATTATCGACTACCTTGGCATTCGAGATGATCTTCCCCCTGGGGACCACAAAGCAGGATACGCCATAGAGCTCAACAACATAACATACTTTGGTGAAGGTGTCGGGCCTTCTAGTCGCAAAAATGTGAAAATAAAAAAAAAACAAGGGTCTTATGGCGAAAACCACACTGTGGCGCTATCTGACCCCAAAAAAGTAAAAAGAAAGGACGTATCTGAGGGTGAAAACCTCTCTGAGGCTCCCGAAGATGGAAGGCTCGACATTCTCCCAGCATCATATGAGGAAAAATCATCCATGTTGGTAGAGGAGACTATAAAGACAAACATTGGTACAGCAGAAGTTCCACACAACATATTTTTGGCTCAATCATTGACAGAGGCCGAGAGAGCAAAATTCATAAACTTCTTTAAGGGACGACAAATCAACTTCGCATGGTCATACGCTGATATGCCTGGGCTAGACCCGGATTTGGTGATGCATCATTTAACAGTCAAACAGGGGGCAAAACCAGTAAAGCAGAAATTAAGGAAAATGCATCCACAAGTGGCATTGCTAGTCAAGGCAGAGCTAGAGAAATTATTGGATGTCGGATTCATACGCCCAATTGATTACCCCGAATGGATCTCCAATTTGGTACCTGTCAGCAAACTGGATCGCAGCATTTGAATATGTACAGACTTCAGAGATATCAACAAGGCTTGTCCAAAGGACGATTTCCCATTACCAAACATTGACTTGATCATTGATCTCACAGCTGGCCATGACATGTTATCTTTAATGGACGGATTTTCTGGATATAATCAGATCAGGATTGCACCTGAAGATCAACATAAAACATCATTCACTTGTCCATGGGGAACCTTCTGTTGGAATGTCATGCCCTTTGGGCTGAAAAATGCAGGCGCCACTTATCAACGAGCGATGACGACTATCTTTCATGATCTCATGCACATAACCGTGGAAGATTATGTTGACGATCTTTTGGGAAAATCAATAGACAGAGACACACACTTGGACATACTTTCAGTTGTCTTTGATAGGCTGGAAAAATATAAGGTAAGATTGAACCCAAAGAAATGTGTCTTTGGAGTAACCTCAGGGAAGCTCCTAGGATTCATTGTGTCTAAAAGAGGAATCGAGGCTGATCCAGCAAAATTCAAGGCTATCTTGGACATGCCGCCACCGAGGAATATCAGTCAACTTCGATCTTTACAAGGGAGACTCCAGTCTATATGAAGATTCATTGCACAACTTGCAGATAAGTGTAATCCTTTCCAGCACCTGCTACACAAAAACATCAAGTTCAAATGGGATGAAAACTGTCAACAGGCTTTTCAGGCACTCAAAGACTATCTTTTGAACCCGCCAGTTTTGATGCCACCAATTCCAGATCAACCATTGCTACTTTACATATCAGCTACTCCGACAGCACTGGGGGCACTCCTAGCACAACAAATACCTAACGGCAAGGAAAAAGCAGTCTACTATATCAGTCGCACATTGGTGGGATATGAGCTAAACTACAACCAATCGAGCGTGCATGTCTCGCTGTGGTCTTTGCTTCACAGAAGTTACGACATTATATGCTCACTCACAAGACTAAGTTGATTGCCAGAATTGATCCACTAAAATATCTTCTCAACAAAGCTACACTTACTGGGTGGCTGGCCAAGTGGGTAATGATTTTGAGTGAATTCGACATTGAATACGTGGACAGAAAAGCTATAAAAGGACAAGCCATCACAGATCAACTAGTAGATGCTCCCATGATAGATGATGTTCCTCTACAGTCAGAATTTCCAGATGAGTCCATTCTAACAATATCACCTGCAAAGCCATGGCAATTATATTTTGACGGCTCATACACACAGCACGGGGCAGGAGCAGGTATACTCTTTATGACTCCCCAAGGTGATTCTATACCAAATTCATACCGCTTATCATTTCCTTGCACTAACAATATAGCAGAATACGAGGCATTAACAACTGGGCTAAGAATTGCAGTTCAATGGAAGATCCAAGAACTTCGTGTTTTTAGGGATTCTCAACTTGTCATCCGTCAAGTAACTGATGATTATCAAACAAAAGATGAAAAGCTAATGCCTTACAAACAACTGGTAGATGATCTGAAACAGCACTTTGCAAAGATAGAGTTTGAGCAGATACCAAGAGAACAGAATCGTGCTGCAGATGCCATGGCTACAATTGCTTCGCTCATTGATCTACCGCAAAATGAGACCTGCTATGAATTCCTGGTAGACAACCTGCTGATTCCGTCATATGAGATCACTCCTACGGAAATGATATGTGTTGTTGGTCCTGAATCCTAGTTATATGGTTCCATATTCACATACCTTCGCGATAATATCTTACCTCCCGATCTATCGAACAACCAATGCCGCACTTTCATTCGCCAATCCTCCCGATACGTTATCCTAGCTGATATCCTATACCGACGAGGTCTAGATGGCACCCTTCTTAGATGTTTAGAGAATGACGAAGCTCAGATTGCGTTACGAGAAGTGCATGAAGGGATATGTGGTCCGCATACTAGTGGTCCTACCTTGGCCAAGAAACTCATCAAGACTGGATAATACTGGCCTACTATGGAAAAAGATGCATATCAGTTTGTCAAAAAGTGTAAGCAGTGTCAAATTCATGGAGACCTCATACATGCACCAGCACAGGAACTACAACCACTTGCATCTCCTTGGCCCTTTTGTCAGTGGGGACTCGATCTCATAGGCAAGATTCACCCTCCTTCTTCCAATGGACATAAATTCATTATCACAGCCACAGAGTATTTTACAAAGTGGATTGAAGTCGTGCCTCTCACACAAGTTACTGGGAAACAAATCGCTACTTTCATCCTGAACTACATCATTTGTCGATACAGGATTCCTACTTCCATTATTACTGATAACGGGCATCCCTTCAAAAACCAGGATGTTCGTGAACTCTGTGAGCGCTTCCATATCTCCCATCGTTTCTCCACACCATATTACCCTCAAGGTAATGGCCAAGCTGAGGCGTCTAATAAAACAATTCTCAAAATCCTTAAAAAGACAGTCGACGACGTTGGCCGTAACTGGCATGTCCAACTCAATCCCGCACTTTGGGCCTATCGTACCAGTGTCCGCACACCTACAGGAGCTACACCTTACTCACTTGTCTACGGCTCTGAAGCCATCTTGCCTATTGAGGTCGAGTTACCTTCTTTACGGGTCTCCTTGAGAAACATAATCAACGATGAAGACTACAGGGTCTCTTGCTTACAAGAACTAGAACTGCTGGAGGAACGAAGGCACACTGCTTTTAATCATCTCAAGGCTTACCAACAACGAATGAGCCGCAGTTACAATCACAAAGTTAAGCCTCGCACATTTGAGGTAGGTGACTTAGTCCTCAGAGAGAACCCCAAGAATCAGCAAGACAGAGATAAGAAGGGCAAGTTCGAACCAAACTGGCTTGGTCCTTACATCATTACAGCGGTATATGGATCTGAGGTATATCAGCTCTCAACTACAGAAGGTGAACCCTTGGAGGATCCTATCAACAGCATGCACCTTCGCAGGTTCTACACATAAGCTCTTCGGAACATCCTAATTCAAAAATACAAAAAAATCAAAAAATTCAAAAAAAAAAAAATTATAAAACAAAAAAATCGTCACTTGGTGAAAACCTGGCAAACAGGCGTCTTGTGACACAAAAAACTTGAAAAAATCAAAAAAAGTAAAGAGAAATAATTTCGTCCAACGGTGAAAACCACTTCGGTGGCACCCTGGGCAAGTACCATGGTGAAAACTGGGTCACCAGCGCCATGCGTAGAGACTTTGCTCCTCTCTCCTTCAGGATTCTCTTTCATCCTTTCACTTTGCACACACTCACAACCTATTTGTTCACAATAAACTTACCCATTCCCATCATGGCTTGTTATTGATCTACCTAAGATTGGTTAGCCATCCATAACCATCCCTTTTCACTCCCTTTCCATCCATAATAAATCAGATCCTATCTGTGGCTAAGGCAAAATCCTACGTCTAGTGATGGGTGTGGAACTGAGAACATCACATGTTTCAAGGAGTACAGTTTCTTCCAGCTTCCTTCAAGTCTCTCCGCGCACAATCTCTCCGCGCACAATCCGCAATAAAGCAACATTTGCATCACAGATCCGCAATAAAGTTTCATCTTCTCCGCAATAAAGTATTAGTTTCATGGATTCAGTCAGTTTCAGATGAGACACAGCAGCAGCAATGGGCCTCAACAAAATCAAATATTTCAACAAACTTAGACAACATATGGTTCAGTGCTATCTATCCTTTTTGTGAAAGTGAACATTGTGACCACAATCAAATAAGACTTATACAAGTGACAAGAGACACTAAACTTGAGGACTACAGTGGATGTTGGTGTCGAGTCTTGGTTTTCTTTTGATTTTATCTTTTGGTGACATGTCTTTTAGCTTTTCCAGGATGTCTCTAACTAGAGATTCTATCTCCAGGATGTCTTTGACTAGAAAGGCGAGGATGGGGTATCATCACCTATTTGCATTTGTTGTCTGTGGATTGTCTCTTAGTAATGCTATGACTTGTCCAAGGATATGAGGACACTGTGAATCTAGTATGAACTGGGGCATTCCTTGTTTGTGACTGTCTTATCTCCATGCAAACAGGTACAATGACTTTCTGGGCCAAACATATGCCTCGATTGTCATAACCTACTTGCCATAATAAGCTCAATGATGATAACGCACAAGAAGCTCTTTCACGCATTCCTTGTTTGTGACTGTCTTATCTCCATGCAAACAGGTACAATGACTTTCTGGGCCAAACATATGCCTCGATTGTCATAACCTACTTGCCATAATAAGCTCAATGATGATAACGCACAAGAAGCTCTTTCACATTCATATCTTCTGTCTTCCATCCCCCTTTCTTGATTGACTTCCATCATCCTTCTCGAGTCCGCATAGTCTGCTATCACATGACTGAGTATGATGACATACCAAAAACATTTGCATTTCATATAGTTACACCTACATCACCACATATAAGCATTTCATACATACATATAGATATCACAATTGCATCACATCCTGCATACAACACATGTTAACACATCTCACATTTTCATTATGTAAATAATTATTTGCATTATCATATTCATTTGCATTACATACATTCACATTTGCATCATGCATCACATATACAACATAAAAGAACAAAAATATATTGCATTGCATCATATAAGCATCCATATCATAAAACATGCATCACATAAGAACATCTCATCACATAAGGTACACATGCATATAGCTGCCGCAAAAATGGATCATCTCTCATATATAATCAAAAGTATCATGATACAATGATGTCAAAAGAATCATATGGCTACAAAATCACCCGCAGGTGTCTACAATACAAAAATGGTACATATACTGATACAAAGGGGAGCCCTCTATGGCTATGATGAACTCCCTCCCTCGGAGCCGCCTGGCCTCGACGGAGTCTGAGCTCTAGATGGTCCAGCTCCAGGATCCCCCTGCCTGTCTGGTGGTGGTGGAGGACCCATGACCCCACCGCTGGATGCCTGCCTCCTATGACTCCCTCCCGTAGCCGTCGCTGTGCATGATGATCTATGGAAGCTCCTCGCCCGCTGATCTGCTGGCACGACACCATAGTACAGATCCCTCCAGTAAGCGATCTCCTCCCCGGCTCGCAGCACATATGTGTAGCCTGCCCCTGTATCCTCTGCTGCCCGCCTCCCTGCCCTCAGAGCTGTCTCGGCCTCAGTATATCTCTGGATGGCCTGGTCTCTCTCCCGCTCTGTGTCCCTGAGCCTGATCCTGAGGCGATCCCTCTCCCGCACCAAATCAACAATCTCGTCTGCCTGACCCTGGCAGATCTCTCGCAGCTCCAACAGCTCATCCTCCTCAGGATCTCCACCCTCAGCCTCTGCCTGTGGCTCCTCCTCTGCAGGTGCCTGTACCTGTGCCTCCGCCTGCACCTGTCTAGGTGCCTGAATAGGTCCCTGTCCCTGCACCTGTCTAGGTCCCTGTGCTCTAGGACCTTGTGCTGCTGGTACCTGCAGGGGCACTCCACCGCGACCCCTCACCACCTGAGCTGCTCTCTCCTATCCTCCCTCCCTCCGAGGTGCTACTCGCCTCTCTCCCACCACCCCCCTCCGCCTCCGTCGACCCCTGCCTCCATCTCCTCCACCATCATCATCATCATCCCCCCCGGCCTCTCCCTCCAGCAACTCTCCCGGATCTGTCAATCTAGGAAACGGATGCTCTGCCCAATACGCAGAGTACTCTGCGTCCATCCCTGCATCCTCTACCTCCGGCCACATGTCCCATGGTAAGGGCATCATCTCCGCCAGCTGTGTCACGGCCTGATCATATGATAGAAGCGGCCCGAACTGTACCTGATCTCTGACTGTATGGGCATACATGCCCGAGCCTCGTGGCATCCGCTGAATACGGCCAAACTGCCTGCATACCCTATCCACAAGCTGCCTCTCCAGAATATAGGGCATCCGCCCAATCAGATACCTGCTCCTGAATGCATAGGGTAGCTCCAATGCGTCGTCATCCCACTCCTCGCACCCCAGGTACGGCCTCCAGATAACCATGTCAATGTCATCTATGGCGCGCCTCCAATGCTCCAGTCGACCAATCCGAGGCTGTGATGTAATCATATCGTACAAATGCATGAAACTCCGTCCATGCCCTCTGCCCCTAAAGTGAATAGGTCGTGTGATGGGAAGGTGCTCATATGCCCACACCTGAAGGAGAGTCACTCCGCAGCCCAAGCCCACTGATCCGTGATACACAAACTGATGCAGCTCATAGTATAAATGTGCCAAGACACATGGCCCCCATGCATATCTGGTGTGCTCTATCATCAGCGTCTCCAATGCCCCTCCCCAGCCAACTACCAATCCCCGTGTGGCTCTGTCCGGACACAAGTAACCACTGATGGCTCCTCCAATAACCGCTGGCAAAGCTAAACCTGTGGCGGTCATGGTATCCCAGGCTACGTGACCTGCTCGCATCTCCAACCCGGGATCCTGGAATACCCATCTCAGTGCCTCCCTGTCACCATCTCGATCGTATGGAATCAACTCTCCATCGATCGGAATATGCAAAATCCTGTAAACATCCTCCAGTGTCACTGTCATCTCACCCATCGATAGATAAAACGTGCACGTCTCAGAGTGCCATCTCTCAGCCAACGCAGTCAGCAAACCCATGTTTGCCCAAAACTCAGGCACAAATAGCACATGTGTAAGTCCCATCTCCTCAATGGAAATCCTATCCTGGATCGACAACTCTGGTCGCAACCTCTGAGTCGATGGGAATCTCTCCCGTGACTCCAACATCGGCAAGTACTCCTGCAGTCAACCAATTAATCATGTCAGTTATCGTGGCATTCACTGTTTATCACAAAATGCTACTTGCTATCTAAATGCATTTGGTTACCTATCCTAGTGACACTCACTGTTCATCACAAAGTGTTGCTATCTACCCTAGTAGTGCTCCCTGTTCATCACAAAGTACTACGTGTGTGACATTCACTATTCATCACAAAGTGTCACTCACATTCGCACTCCCTGTTCATCACAAAGTGCTGCCTATCTTGGTGCTCCCTGTTCATCACAAAGTGCCTTGATCTATCCTAATCTTCCTAGAGGACCTGCTTGAGTGTATCCTCTCAGCAGCTTATCCAATCGACAGCGTATGTTCATCACAGAACTGCCGATTTGACCTAGAAGACTCAAACCATGCATTTTGACACAAACACGCTTATAGACTGCATAAACGCGCTTCTGCAACACAGACGCGTTTCCTGAACACAAACGTGCCTATACCATTCACAAACGCGACCAGGGAACACAGACGTCCCTACATGACATAAACGCCCCTACAGGGCACAGACGCTTCTACATTTCACAAACGTGTCCGCATTCAGCACAAACGCGGTTCCAGGCATAGACGCGCCTGGACCCGACACAGACGTGCCTGTCCGACACAGACGCGCCTGGCACTGACACAGACGCGGTTCCGTGTTTTTGCATATTTCAACTACCCTATTCCTAGCGCATTTATTGCTACTTAGCATGCATTAATGACAAAACTTGAAATGCGTGAAAGTACGAGGAGGTTTTCGGGTACTTACCGGCTCTCCTGCATCTGCTGGTCGCTGGAATCGACGAACACGGTCGAATCTATGAATGAAAGCCATCGCTGCTGACTGCTGCTGCTCTTTTTTTCGCTCTGCACTGTGATCTTCTAAGGCTGTGGATGACAATGAGGATGTCTTTTGCCCGTGGTCTATCTTATAGCCTACCCTAGCCCTCGTCTTCATTTCCCGGGTCAGTATTCTTCATCCCGTGAATTTGTCACTTTATCCGATCAGTCCATTCTATCCCATCTTTCTTATCGAGAGATTGTCTGCAATCTCTTCAGACATTTTCATCCAATCTCTCGAGGGGGCATATAATTCCCATCTTGGGGCAACTCTATATCAGTTCATCTTATCTTCTTTGAAACAACGCGACAAGCCGCATTGTCTCAAAGAGGGGCAAAATGTAGACACTCAAAATTGTCATGTCTAATCAAATAAATATTTTATTTATTTAATTATCTAAGCCTATTTCTTCTATTAATTAAATAAATTTTTATTTATTTAATTAATTCATTTATCCTCTTCTAGCCTTATTTCTCATTTAAATAAATACATTTATTTATTTAAATTATCCCTTTCCTAAATTAAATAAATATTTTATTTATTTAATTGTCCTATTTCTTCTATTAATTAAATAAATCTTTATTTATTTAATTAATTCATTATCTTTTTCTACACATGACACATGTCATTCATCTCTTAATTCATACACTACCTACCTCTTTCATTATTTTGGTATTTCTTTTACCTACCCTCTAATCCTAGCCGACCTCTCTTTTTACACCTCTCAATCTTAACCCTCCATTTCTCATTGTGTCTTCTATTTAAGAAGATGCTTTCTTCATTGTCAAACCCTAATGACTAATGACTGATTTTTGGAGTACTTGGCTACACTACGATCCTACTTGCAACCACATTCCGTTCTTTGTTGAGCTCTTGTGCATATAAAAATCTGAGAGCAAATATATCAAGCAAGATCAATGGAGATAGGAAGAATGGAGATCAAAACCCTATTGGACATGTGATGGTATAATCTTTGTGATTTTGAGTTATTTGCATTGTCTTAGGTAATCTTCATATGTTATGGTGGATCTTTGTTGATTGTTAGGCTAGGGTTTTGTGGTTGAATTCATTTAGCCTTTCAATATTGTTATTATTGTTATCCATTTTCACCATATACAGTGGTAATTCTGGATTGGTGGGTGGAGTAGTAGCTTCTTGTTGAGTCTCACTTGGTATTTCAGAAGTAAACTAGCTTGACCTTGTAGTGGTTGTAGATGTTGTTATAGATATCAATGCTGATGTATCCAGTGATATGCCTATTGATGTAGTAATAGTTGTTGATGCTGAACCTTCTTCAATTATGGCCACAGAGGAGAGAGTGGAAGTTGCAGTGGAAACAATTTGAGTGCTAACCAGAGGTGGAATTTTTGTTATGACCGTCGTAGTAGAAATAACTTCAGCGCTTACTAGATATGGAATTTCTGTTATGACCACCATAGAAGGTAAAGTCATCATCTGTTGTTCCGCAAACGCTTGATCCATAGCTTCAAGAAACTCCAACATTGAAGATTCAATGGTGGTTGAAGGAATATCATCCACAGTAGAAAAGTTGGATAATGCAAAAACATTTTGGGCAGTCTCTGACTGCGTCATATCCATGCCCAGGTCCTCATCATCGAATTCCTCTTCCTCTTGATCAGAATCAGAATCGATGGAATGGATAGTCACCTCTTAATGATTTGGTGCCTGTGAAGTGGTCGGGACATTAACTTCACCAAGATGTGACGTTTCTTCAACTTGTGCTTCCTCTTGTTGAGGAATTTCACCTTCTTTTGTCTCCTCTTTTTCAGTATCTCTCGCAGTCTATTGTTCTAGTTCCTTTATGGTTGTCTCATGCGCTGCTGAAAATGATTCACCTTTTTTGGACCCTTTAATTGTAAACTTGATTTTGGGTCCTTTCCCCTTAGATTGTGTTGCAAGGACCAAGGATAGTGCTTGTGGATCTGCTTTTCCCTTGGTTCTTGTTTCAGTTGTAGTTGTCTTACCAACTGAGCTATCACTATTATCGTCATCTCCAAAACTAGCAGGAAGTTGTTTCATTCTAAGATTCTTTTTTAACAACCATACATTGGTGTTTGCCAAAATGGGAGAGATTCTTTGAGTGATAGACTTACTCTCCCTTTTTAACCATTGCACCGATGGGAGTGGAGAGTCGAAAATCTTCTTTTCATAATAGACTAGGTCTATTATGTCATCAGTGTCTTCCATGGTCATTGGGATCTTTGCCAAATCTAAATTTTCAATTTGCTCCAGGATAAGACAACTGAAATCCATTCTTCTTATGTCTTCCTCATCTTGGCAATCCTCCCACACATCCTCGAACCTAAAAACATGGGTGTAGTTTCTTTTGAGCTTATTCTTCATGCCACAAAAATCAAAATTAGTTCATGCTTTGAATCTTCTCATAGTGTTTCATTGCATCTCTTCCTCCATGTTCTTGGCCTTGGGGTTAGTTAAAACTGAGTACCTACCAATAGATTCTGGAGACTTCAACCTGGTCTTATGTGCTTGCAATTTCTTTTCATGCACGTAGATTAGTTTCCAACACAACTCCATGAAATTGATCTTATCAGAAGGATACCTTGGTAAAATGAAGGGTTCACCTGAGAAACATCCGATTCGGATGTAAGTGAATGTTGGAAACTGAAGGAAAACGCATCCAAAATGAGACACCCTATTGTATGCAGCCTCTGATAATCTTTTCTTCTGCGGAATTTTATCAAACATGCACTTCCACACAACAAAGAAAGCATCATTGACTCTTCTAAAATGGCTACCTTGATTCTTGATCATGAGTTGAACATAGTATTCCTAGACATGTACTAATCTCTTGTCACCTTTGGTAGATAAACCTAGATATTGCCTCATAGAAGCGGTTGCATAAACTAGGTAAGAGGTCATATAAAATTTCAATGTCACTTTGACTTCTTTCAACTACGTGCAGAGTGCATCATAGATCTTCTCACCCCAATCAATCCTAGCAGCCCCTTTCCTGATTATATTTATGTAATAACACATCCATCTTTGAAAGTAATGAGAATCCTTTAAACCCTTCACTCTTGCCAACATGGTGACCATATCATTGTACACCTCATTGAAGTAACTTATGTGGAAATACTTAGGTCATCGCGAGGTGGTAGAATTTCTAGCAGCAGAGAGGTACACTATATTGATCACTTTCTTGCATTTGACCTCATTTTTCTCATAGTACTCCTAAGCACTTTCTTGAGAAATTTCGGCTACTTCCTCGACTAAAAAACATTTGAAAACATTGTTCAAGAAAACACTATCCAAAGTCATGATCACATTTTGATCAGCATCCCTAACCTGTCTTGTATTCGGATTGAAGTGATCCACTACTGCAAGTACAAAATCTAGATTATGAGCTGCAACTGGGAAGGAAGCATATTTATGCAACTCAGATTTGATCAAGTTTGTTAGGCAGGAAGGAGCTTTCTCAACTCGATCAATAAACTCTTGCATACTGACATGACCAATTTTTGTATCTTTGATCTCCTTGATGTTTGAATCTACTGAACTTTCCGATTACAAATTCAAGTACTTATCATACTTGTACTTCATCTTCTTTGTTGATGTTTTACCTGGTGAAGATTCCAACTTACTCGAAGAAGGCTTTGATTTGTCATGAGAGGGCCTTGACATTTGCAAATGACTGCATTCAACACTAAGGATTAGCTTCTTCGACAGTTATCATCATCAATAAAACCAAATTTTATCAATCAGATCAAAAAATCGGACTCAAAACAGGCTTAGGAGCAAAACTGTCAAAAATGACAGGTCGGGGAGAAAAGTTCGATCTGCACCTTAGGAGTCAAAATTTGCAGATCAGACTTTAAAGTCCGATGTGCAAGGATAAAACATCTTTACTTGCATATCAGACTTTAAAGTCCGATGTGCAAAATTGGGGAAAGTCATCGGCACATCAGACTTTAAAGTCTGATGTGCAAGTTAGGAAATATCATTAGCACTTCGGACTTTAAAGTCCGATGTGCAGATGTAAATCATTCGAAAGACCAACACATTAGACTTTAAAGTCTGATATGTTGGGGAAGGGAAACTAGTTGACATGTCAGGTTTTAAAGCCCAACATGTCAATCGAACAATCTCCTCTCGCATATCGGACTTTAAAGTCTGATATGTGAGGCTTACCCTCCTGCATATTGGACTTAAAGTCTAATATGCAGAGAGTTATCTCTATATAAAACCCAACATGCAGGTGAGGGAAGAGGGAAAAACAAAAAGGGTTTGAGGGTCATCGGACATTAAAGTCCGATGTGCCCTTGGACCTTGAGAAGAAGATTGCAGGAGCGATCGGATTTTAAATGTCTGATGCGCTCCTAATCGTGTGAAGACCCAAAATGGCGGAGAAGGAAAGATGGAAGGGAAAAAATAGACAAAAACAATAAAAACCCTACCTCAATCCACGCAGTTGAAGAACAATCAGGTAACTTGCGAGGTGATCAAGATCGAAAACGCGACGAGAGGAACGGGAGGGCACACGTAGAGGAGAAATCACCAAATCAAAAATGAAGAAATGATCCTCAAGAATTAATAAATAAACCCCAAAATTAGCAATAAATGTGATCATTAATGGTTAATTGTGCGATGCATGTAAGTTCAACATGCAGGACTAACCTCTTGCAAGTCGGACTTTAAAGTCCGACATGCATGCCATGAAAAACATCCTGCAGGTCAGACTTTAAAGTTCGATCTGCAGGGGAAAACCAAACCTTTGCACATCAAACTTTAAAGTCCGATGTGAAATTCCCTTTGAAAAGAAGGAACCTTGCAGGTCGGATGAAAAACTGCAAATCTAAAAGAACCTAAAAACAATAAAAATGAAAAGTGAAAAGCTAAATGAGCTAACCGACAGAGTCGATCAAGCTCTCTCGGAGGTCATAAGGTATGAAACAGACCAGTTTCGTAGGGCTGCCTCACAATTATGGTCATGTTGAAATCGAGGACAACAGACCAATAATGATATTAGTACAGATGGATTGATCTCATATGTAGGAACCAAAATGTTATCCACCAAGAACTAACAACAAGTTGTATTGTGTGGCATATCAATCAAGGTGGCAATGGTAGCCATAACATCTACAACTCAATTACTTTATCTTGGTATCTGCTCAAAGACTGTCTTTGTGAAATACTTCTTGAATTCATCCACCATTATCTTGTATGGCATTAATTTCTCATCTTTGGTTTGATAGTTGTCATTTGTTTGATGGATCACAAGTTGAGAATTACCAAAAAGATGAAGTTCATGGATCTTCCACTGTACTAAAATTTGTAGACCTATAGTTAACGCCTCATATTTTATAATATTGTTTGTTCAAGGGAAGGATAATAAATAGGACTTAGAAATAGAATCTCCTTGAGGTGTGATGAAAACTATGCCTACTCTTTCTCCATGTTGTGTAGAGGATCCATCAAAATAAAGTTGCCATAATTCTGACTATGTCACTATGAAGATGGATTCATCTAGAAATTCCAATACAAGAGGAGAATCGTCGATCATCGGAGCATCCGCAAGTTGATCTCTAATGACCTATCCTTTAATGTCTTTTATGTCAACTTACTCAATGCTAAACTCACTTATGATCATCACCCACTTAGCCAACCCACCTATAAGAGTCACCTTGTTGAGTAGGTATTTAAGCGGATCAGTTCTTTCTATGAGATTTGTTTTATGAGTTAGCATATAATTTCATAATTTATATGAAGCAAAAACTATGGCAAGACACACACACTCAATTGGAGTGTAATTAAGCTCATATCCTACCAAATTGTGACCAATGTAATATATGGCTCATTCTTTTCCTTCATGGTCTTGTTGTGCCAAAGGTGCCCCCAGTGTTGTCCTTGTTACTAATATGTAGAGTAACAAAGGTTTTCCTTGAATTGGTGGTATGAGCATTGGTGGATTCATGAGATAGTCCTTGAGCAATAAAAAATCTTGTTGGAAGTTGTCATCCCACTTATACTTGATATTCTTGTGAAGCAAATGTATAAACGAATGACACTTATCTACGAATTGAGTTATTAATCTATGGATTAATTGGATCTTTCCTTGTAATGTCCTTAGTTGATTGATGTTCTTAGGCAGAGGCATTTCTAGAATTGCTTTAACTTTGGATAGATCTACTTCAATGCCTTGTTGTGACACTATATATCCTAGGAGTTTCTCGGAGGTCCCTTTGAAGACACATTTCTTGGGATTCAATCTGACTTTATATTTTTCCAAGTGATCGAAGACTACTGCTAGAACATTTAAATGATCTTCCCTTGTAACTGATTTTCCTAAAAGGTCATCAACATAGTCTCTCATGGTAATGTGCATGATGTCATAAAAAATTGTTGACATGGCTCTTTGATATGTGGCACCTACATTCTTCAATCCAAAGGGCGTGAAGTTCCAACAAAAATTACCCCAAGGACATGTAAAAGTAGTCTTATGTTGATCTTTAGGTGCTATTCTGATTTGATTGTATCCAGAGAATCCATCTAATAGTGACAACATAGAATGACTTGTCATGAGATCGACGATCAAATCAATGTTTCGCAATGGAAAATCATCTTTGGGAAAAGCCTTGTTTATGTCCCTAAAATCTGTACATATCCTTATACTGCCTTCTAGTTTGCCAATAGGTACAAGATTGGAAATCCATTCGGGATAGTCAATTGGTTTAATGAAGCCAACATCCTATAACTTTTCAAGCTCGAATTTCATTAATAATGCCACCTGTGGCAACCTTAAGCTTAGCGGCAAGCTCTGCAACCAAGGTTGCTAGGGCCTAGACCCGTGGGAGTTCGTCAAGCTCCGTGGTAGCTGTACCATGGTTTTCTAGAGGATAGGCTTTCGTTTGGTGGAATCTAGCGGTTTCCAGGTAGATTGCAGGGTCAAGGGAGAGGGAGTATATTTTCACGTCGTCGTTTTGAACGCCGACTAGATTGAACACCATAGCCCCCCTTTGACATTTGTGAGGGGACACCACCATTGTCACCTCATTCTATATCTGATTCGCAGGCTAAACCTATTCATCTTCCATCATATGTGACTTGGCCAAACAATACCCATTTGATAAACCCCAAATTTCTTTCAACCCCAAATAATCTTCCAATAAATAACTTGCACCAAGGAGCACCCTTCAAACCAAAAAGGGTTGCACGGAATTGGAGAAAGAAAACCCCTTTCACATCTCTTCCCAATTCCCTTGCACAAAATTTGGATGCAGAAGGTAATGGGCAACTTTCAAATGATACAACTAAAGAGGGTAGCCGAGTTCCAGTCTCGCCAAAGGTCACGAATGTTGCTAACATTGGAGAATTAGGCAAGTCTGAGGGTGTGTATAAGATTTTTTTATTAGACCACCCTATTTAGCCTCAAATAGATTTGTTACGCGCCACAACCCTCATTGGTAAATTTCATTCTACTATTTCCTTTGCACATCTTTCATTTTGAGCTAAACAAAATTGGTTGGGCTTGAAGGATATTTTTTTTATGGATAAGCAGTCTCTCTTTTTCATTTCCATTTTGATTCCAAAGAGAAAATAAATTGTGTTCACAGATATAAGAAGTGGTTTTGTAAGGGTGTTGGTATTATCACTTTTGTGTGGGTTCCAAATTTTAGTCTGGATTCAGTTCCTCCCTTTTTCATGCCTTTTTGGACTGCTTTCCTTGGGCTCCTACTTGAGTATCGTGATCCAGACATTGTGGAAATTTTGGCTAATCAAATGGGTATTTTTATTAAGCATGACCTTATCCTATATGAACTTTGCCCATTTAACCATCAGGGTATGCCTTCTGCTAAATCTCACAAAGCCACTTCCTAAGTCTATTTCAATCACTTCTTCCATAGGGAAATGGAATCAAGACATTTGCATTCAAGGAACCAGAGATGTTGATGATCGTATGGATAAATTGGGTCATTTGAATTTGCAATGTCAAGGATCGGATGTTTATGCTATTAGGGTTTGCAAGGATTTTGTGACTGATTTTCATAAATGCTCCTTTTATTAGTCTGTTGCATCTCCTTCTTCTCCACCAAGCGGGGCAGCAAGTGTATCTGACTTATCAGAGAGTCTCGTACCTCATAATAATATTGAAAATATTGCCAGACCTCCCTAGGTTGTTCAATTTCACTTTCTTTGATCCCTTCTCAATTCTTTTTGATTTGTATGGCAGACGTTTTACATCCAATAGAAAAAAGATCAAAGCCCTCCAATTGGAAGAATTCTCCTCAATATCAGGTTGTTGTCTTTGCTTCATATTCTTTGCAAAAATTTGTGGGTAGATATAAGAATATATCTTTTAAGATCCACTGCTCTTCAATTCTAGTTGATTGGTTTTATAAGAACATATTTTCTTCCTCCCTCTTTAGGCAGCTTGCTTCTTCTTTTCTAAGTTTCACTTCCGTGGGACCTTCAAATTTTCAATTCCAGTAAATTTCTCTTTCACGGAATGCAACGGATAACCTAGTTCATAGCTTGATGTTTAATTGCCAACCTTTCCATGTGGTTGGTTGCAATCTTCCCATTTTTGGATCCTCATCGAATGCTCCAAATATCAAATTAATGGCACATGATATCCTTATCTCTTTCACATCGAATTTGAATGATGAAATTTCTCTTGAGGAATTCCCAGAAATTCAGGATGTCCCTTCTGTTGATTCTATGCCTCTCGCTCTTAATACTTCACCATCCACTTTTTCACCCCTTTTGGAATCTAGTCATGTTGATCATTTTGTGGTTGAAGATACTTCATATCAGCCTTTTGAACCTCCCACACAACTTGACTTTGATTTTTCTCAACATATATCTCTTTCTCAATCGGTTTCTTCATCTCCTTTGTTATCTAAAACACCTAAGAAAAGAGGTCGGAAGCCCAAGATTCTTAAAATACAAGAAGAGATCACAGATGGTATCCAGTCTGCAATTGATGACTTTAGATCTTTTGTGTCTGATAATGCCCTTTCTGACATTTTACCTTCTAATGGTCAATTTACATGGACAAACCGAAGAACTTCCTCTCAAATAGCAAGCAGATTGGACAATTTTTTCACTTCATCTGAATGGATCCTTCAAAGATATACTTTTAGCTCTAGTATTCTATCTTTCTCTGGATCTGGCCATTTCCCTATCTCACTATGCTTGGATAAACATGAAGTTTCTCATCATAGATCTTCTTTTAAATTTGAAAGAATGTGGTTTCGACACCCACACTTTCATGCTTTGATTCGTCAATGGTGGCTAAGTGCTTCCTTGTGTAGGGGGAACAAAATGTTTCAATTCTATAAGAAAATGCAGTTTGTAAAAGCAAATATCAAAGTCTAGAATAGGGAAGTATTCAAAAACATCTTTGCAGAGAAATCATATGTAGAGATGGAGTTAAAGGACATTAACGAACTTATCTTTTCTAATGGGATTAATCATAAAACCTTCTCAAGGTAGAAGTAATTACAAAGTTACTGGGAGGAATTGTGCTCTAGAGAGGTGTATTGGAGACAAAAATCAAGGGAGCTATGGCTAAAAGATGGGGATAAAAAAATAAGTTCTTTCAAGCATCTGCAAAGATTAAGCAAGCTACATCTACTATCTTTTCTATCAATGCCTCTTATTGAGGTGTAAAATTAACTAATGAACAAGCAATTAGGGAAGAGGGTGAACTCTTCTTTAAAAATCTTATTGCTCCCTCTCCTTCGTTTGTTCCTGAGGAGTCCAGTGTTGAGGTATTGTTAGATTTCATACCTTGTCTGATTTCACAGCGTGATAATGATTATCTGATGCAACCTTTCTCTCTTACTGAACTCCAAGAGGTAGTATTTGTGATGGCTCCTGACATGTCTCCAGGTCCTGATGGTTTTACTATGTTATTTTTTCAAAAGTGTTGGGATGTTCTAAGTTTTGATCTTTTAATGGCTTTGGAGGAGTCAAGACAAAAAAAACTTATTCTCAAGAATTTTAATTTAACCCATCTTGCTCTTATCCCCAAATCCAACAATCCTCACTCTTTTGCAGACTTTGGCCTCATCTCCTTGTGTAATACAGTTTACAAGATCTTCACAAAAGTTATTTATCTCCGGTTGAAATCCTTGATTCCTAAAGTAATATCTCCTCGGCAAGGAGGTTTTTTCCATGGTAGGGAAACATCGGAATGTGCGCTTGTGGCCCATGAAGCTTTGCACTCAATTAACTCTTCACAGTCATCTTCTTTCATAGTTAAATTAGACATATTGAAAGCATATGATAAAGTATGTTGCCTTTTTCTTTTGAGAGTGCTTAAAAAGTTTGGGTTTTCGGATAAGTGGTGCAAATGGATCAAAAATTGTCTCTCTGGTACACATTTCTCAGTTATTATTAATGGTAATCCATCTAGTTATTTTAGAGCCACTCAAGGAGTTCAGCAAGGTGACCCACTATCACCTTTTCTCTTTATTATCATGGCAGAAGCAATTAGCAGATTGGTCAATAAGTAGTTGACCCTTGGTCTTTGGAAGGGGGTGTGCATCCCTAACACTTCAATTTCCATTACCCACACTTTATTTGCGGATGATACACTTTTATTTGGTTGTTCCAATATTCAAGAGGCAAGGCATATTAAGGAAATGTTGGATATAATACTTCTGGATCTGGGCAGAAAATCAATACCGAGAAATTTAAATTATTCATAATTAATACTTCTGAAATCGTGTCTAACAGCATTATCCATACCTTGGGCTTTCTAGTGGATTCTCTTCCATCTTTGTACTTGGGTATCCCTTTCTTTATGGGAGCAGTGAAACCTTCTTTTTGGGATTATGTGATTGATATGTTAAAAAGAAGAATCTTTGTGTGGAAAGCAAGATGGTTATCTTTGTCAGGCAGGATCCTTCTTGACAAAACTATTTTGGCTGCAATCCCAAACTACTACATATCTATCCTTCAAGCCCCGAAATCTATTGTTTCCCATATTGAGAAAATTATTTAGAATTTTATTTGGAAAAGCAATCTTTCAGAAGATAAAAAGATCTGTCTTGTGTCTCTTAACAAGATGACTCCCAGTAAAACTACGGGTGGGGTTGGTCTACACAACCTTTCAAAAAGGAATAAGGCCTTTGGGGGAAAGTTGGTTTGGAATATTTATGTAAAACCATACGCTTTGTGGTGTCAAATTATGCAAGCAAAGTATTTAGATACTCCTACCCCTTCACGTATTTTTATTATCCTTGATCCTCCATCAAGGTCTGCAGTTTGGAACTTCATGATGGCTTCTACGAATGTGATTACGAGATATTTATCTTGGCAAGTACATAATGGAAAAGATGTCAACTTTTGGCATGATTCATGGAATGGTCTCCCCCCTCTTAACCTTGAGGAATCTCTAGTAGATGTGATCCCTATATTTATTGCTCATTGGAGATCTTACCTTTATGATTACATAGATGATCTTGAGAAGCCTTCAAACCAGGTCATTTGGAAGAATCCAGCTTCACTCCCAATCTCCCTTGATCAAAAGGTAAAGTTTTCTTTGATTCTCAAGAACCGCATTATATTTATTTCTAATGGTTTGGACAAATTGATATGGTGCCCTTCGAAGAACGGAAAGTGCTCTATTAAGGAAGGGTATAAGGCAATTCATTAGATGTTTGTTCAATCCTATTCACAAAGCGCTTATAACTTATGTTGGAATAACAATATTCTTCCCAAGGCAGAGATGTTTGCTTGGCTTGCTTTACACAAGAGAATACTTACTAGTGAGAGACTTGATAAATTGAATATTGCACCTCCATTTGCCTGTGTACTTTTTGGTGAGCATAATGAAACATTGGATCATCTTCTCCTCCAATGTGAATTTGCTCATTATTGTTGGATGTTTGTGCTTGCTAAACTTTCCTTTAGCATCTCTCTTCCAAATAATATGTGGGATTTTTTCCATTCCTGGCCAGTCCTATACTCATCTTCTCTTTTTGCATGCATTTGAAAAGTGATCCCATCCACAGTAGTATGGTCACTTTGGTGGGAAAGAAATAAGCGTATTTTTAGAAAGCAGACATCTTCTCTTTCTGATTTTCTCAATTACATTGAAAAATCAGTGACAAAACTGGTTAATGCTCATGTTTCAAATCATTTCAATCCAAATAGGGAATTTACTTCTTGGGATGGCCAAGTTATTAATTGCTGGAAGGGAATTTCTATTCATGTATCACCTTGTTTTTCGAGAGTGAGAACTAGTAAAGTTGATAAAAATAAAGTGAAATGGTGTCCTCCAGATTCAATGCATTTCAAATTGAATTTTTATGGCTCTTCTAAAGGGAACTCGGGTGATGCAAGAGTAGGATTATGCATAAGGGATCACACAAGGTGTGTTTTTGCTTTAAAATCTACTTCCATTCCACCGGGTACTAACAACTTCGCAAAGGCATATGCTTTGCTTGAAGGCATTCTATTAGTTAAAAAATTGAACATTTCTTATATTCACATTGAAGATGACTCAACTATTATTATCAATGCTTGCATGAAGAGAAATATTGACAATTGGTAGATAAAATATTTGCTTGAACAAGCATGGGCTCTTATTGATACATTTGTAAACTTTACCATTTCACATGTGTATAGAGAAGGGAACCGGGTTGCAGATAATTTGGCAAATATGGGAAGTTCTAAGGTGGAGCTTAATATGATGGGTCTGAATTGCGATCTCAATTATTTTCCAACTCTTAGAAAACTAATTTTGGAGGACGTGTATAGGATAATATCGCACATGGTTGTGCAATTGTCTTTTCATAATGATAGAAAGTTTGTATGTGAGGTATTATAATTGCAGGGTTCTACAGATTTGTTGTATCTGAATGATGTGAATGGATGTTGATTTGGGCATCTATGAAGCGTGTGGACTTCAAGCTTCATAAATGCTTAAGTTAGGCAATCTGTGGGCTACTATGTAAATGTATATAGTTTATGTGATGTTTGGTTCGGACTTCATCTTGTTGAACATACTCCAGGAGGCATTCGATACTCGGGGATGATTTATGGCATTTCCTATTATGGACATTATGCTATAGGTCTTATTATTGAGATATATTGTATCTCAGATAATGTTTGTTGCATACACTGTAATACACATGCATGCTTCTTGTTTATTCGCATATTGATTTTTTGTAACTTGCCTAAGGGCTTGATGTAATACATGTACTTTGGATTAGGGGTGGGTTAGGCAGGGTTTTGATGATAGATGTAACTAGCTATGGATAGATGGGGGATTTTTTGGCATATAAGGGATATGAGCTTCGCAACCTTTACATGTATTATCGAGCAAGGATCAAAGTTTTTCTTTCTAGTTCTTTTCTTTGCAAGCTCTTTGAATCAGTTTTTTTAAAAGAAATATATAAATAAAATATATTAAGTGGCACTACCACCTTTTTTAAAATAAAAAAACAAAAAATAATGCCACCTGTAGTTTTTTTTTCGTAACTTAAGTTTGACTCGTTTAGCATCTGGTTACTGTCAAATGATGCATAACTAAGTCATGATCTAATATAGGCATATTCACATACAACCATGCAAAATTTATTTGTCTCTCTTTAAAAAACCTTGTGAAATTAGGTTGCTCTATTTTTGTCAATGATTAAGCAAGGAAGATATAATGTTATTCTTCTTTAGTCCTAGTGTTTGTTTTAATGGTCTCCTCAATCAACATAGAGGACTTCTATTGATATGATATTATGGGGAGAGTGTCAAACCTTCCATCCTTTGGTGCCTCATGGAGGTTTTCA
Source organism: Cryptomeria japonica (assembly GCF_030272615.1). Classification (NCBI taxonomy): domain Eukaryota; kingdom Viridiplantae; phylum Streptophyta; class Pinopsida; order Cupressales; family Cupressaceae; genus Cryptomeria; species Cryptomeria japonica. The sequence continues at coordinate 277,561,963 of NC_081409.1, forward strand.
CCATCGGATGCGTCCTTTCTTTTTACTTTTTGGGGGTCAGAAAGTGTCACGGTGCAGTTTTCACTAGAAGACCCATCATTTGTTTTTTATTTTAATATTTTTATGAATGGAAGGTTTGACACCCTCTCCAAAGTACGCCATAGTATTGAGTTCAATGGTGTAACCTACTTTATGGTTCCTGAGAGGGAGATCATCTCTTATGCCAAGGTAATCAATTAAGGCCTTACAATTTTGGAATGTATCAAAATGTGGAGATCCTTGTTGGTCCCAATCTATGAAATGGGGATGAATGAGGGAAAGGCCATTGGTATGTTCGAAGTCGATAGGTGTGAGGGTAAAGACACAAGAGTCTTCGTTTATGCTTGAATGCATCAAAGTTGAGTCTCAATCATAGGGGAAGCTAAATTGACATCATTAGAAGGACACTCAGCACAAGAGTTCTTTTATTTTGGGTTGTAGAATTTGATGATGCTTGGCCAACTTTTAATAATTCTCTAAATTTTTCCTCTATTGTACATTCACTAGGTTTTCTAAAAGTTTCTTCAAGCTTATAGTCACTAGATAATTTATCGTACCCCATTCCAATTCATTCAAGTCTGTTGAATAATGGTCTTTCTCATGTTTGTATTTGGTGGAAGCAGGACAAGTGATTTATAATGTTGCTTGGGATTCAAGACCACGTGATTGCAAGGGTGCAAAATCAAGTCCCTTTGTTCTCTATTTCTTTGGTGTCAATTTAGGTTGTAATAGTTCCACATTTTCTTTCTTTTGTTATGGCCGATTTGGAAATAAAAATTATTGTAAAAACTATGAGATTCAACTACTAAATGTAGTTCTACAATGAATCCAACATAAAACCAATAGAGAACCTAATATCATGCAAATACCAAGTAAAGAAATGTTATACCTTCGCATTCTCCTAGGGTTTGATCTACATTGTCTTCATATCTCCATTGATCTTTCTTGATGTGTTATAGTTGTTCTCAGATTTTATATTGTGCACAAGAGCTCAATAGAGAATAGATTGTGGTTGTGTATGCAATTTGGCAAAGTGTAGGTACTTCACTTGATTCATTGATGTGGAAGGACAGGGAGAGGATCCTCTTTTATAGAGAATGCCCTAGAAATGGAGGGCTAGGAAAGAGGTGGAAGGATAAATGATCGACTGAGATTAGAGGGTAGGTATAGGAAATAGGAAAATATTAGAGAGGTGGTTAAAGGTGGATTAAGAGATGAATGGCAAGTGTCGTGGAGGGAAAATGCTAATAAATTAATTAAATAAATTAAAGAACTTATTTAATTTGTTAGAGTTATCATGTATTAGCTAATAATTATTTATTTAATTATTAGTCTATTATCCTCTACACTTAAGCTAAACTTAGGCATTTAATAATATTGTAGGTATTTAATAATACATTATCCCTTTAGGGTTTCTTTAGGGTTGCATAATCTCCTTTTATAAGGATTGTATTGTATTTTCTTATTCATTCCCTCTCTAAATGACATTTTTTTTCTTCATAGCCATTATTATTTTTTTGCCTCCATTCTTCTCTTGTGACGAGTATTTCGCTTGCAGGTGTTCTTGGGATCTCTGAAGTTGTATTTCTCAACTTCTTCATAATTAATAATCTCTGAAGTTGTATTAGGGAAAAGATAATGAAAAGATAATTAATAAGTAAAATATTTATTAATTAGGCTAGGACAATTTTAGGTGACTACAATGACAAGTTAAGTTTTCTATAGCAATTGTTGGTGAGTGAAGATGAATGTGTAAATATAGAAGAAACCATTCTTATATGCGACAATTATATGGACCAATTTTGACAAATTTAAAAGCCACACCTAAAGAGGAATTACTCTAAAAGGCCATCGTTGAAGACAATGAAAAGCATCTTCCTAAATAATGGTTGAAGGTTGTCAAGTTAGTTCCTCTACATACAAGAAGATGAAAGAAAAGATATTGTATCATCATGAGAATGGAACTAAAGTGCTTAAGAGAATAGAGGAGTTTGCAGCACATTGTCTTGTTTGTTTTGGGAAACTGCAAACAAAATTAGGAATTGGCAACCATCATATAGGAATCCAAAACTAATCTGCATAAGTAAAATACTAAGGAGAATATTAACAGTATGGTGATCATAAAGGTTGAGATAAACAAAATTCAGTCAGAGCTAGATGAAATGAAACATTTAAAGGTCAAACTAAAAGAGGTTGGATTTTCTTAGACTATAAAGATGAAGTATTTAAGAGCTCAAGACCTTGAAGAGTTGAATAGTGTTGTGAATGCATATGCGGAGGCCTTTCCAGAAGAGGTTGCAAGTTTGTAAACGGAATTTTAATATTTTTTATCCAAAATGGAGGTGAATTGAGAGTTTTGAAGAGGTTCTTTTACATCATGGATCATATTTCATATGTTTCTAATCACACATGGCATTATGCTCATGCATTTTGATAAAAGAGAGTAGTTTGGAGGTAACTTTGAGCTCGAATCTCTTAACTTCTCACGTCACAACTCTTAGATCTAGCTCTACATCAGAATCAAGTGTCTTTTAATGCAGATAGGACCATGTGGAAAGCAAGAACAACATTAGAAATTACACTACAACCCAACCACTTGGAAAATTCAGTTCTAATTGTAAATTTTGGCCACATTTTTGCTTTTTGTAGTTAAAATAATACACCTATATCCTGCACAAGACATGGCATGGTTTGAGGTTCAGTTAGGATTAAGATAAACAACACTTTCATTTAATTTTTATTTTAGTTTAGGTGATTTGGACACCCATTTATTGTGCCAAAAATCCTAGCTACGGGTTAGCAAAATTTGATTGTAAAATATATTTAAGTGTCTTAGTTTTATGTTTTAAGGGTTGGAAACTCTTTATGCTAAGACTATAGGAAAATGTGTTGCAATTTCAGTGTGTTAATCTACTAAGACTTTTGAATTTTGAAATCAATTAAATTCAAGCATTTGCTCGTCTTCATTTTGTGTTGTCTAATCAATCAATATTGATAGCTTGATAGTTGCTTTTCTTAAATTAGATAACTTGGTTGAATCTTAATTCTTGCGTGCTTCAATTGATCATGTCTTGCTACCGTGCATGGGTATGGCGTAATGATTTGATGAAACTTGAATATGTTATTGTAGCATCCTAAATTGTACTCAGCTAAAATTTTGTGCTCACTTATGCCTCACTTTAGCATTCCGTCCTCCAAGGCCTAATTGCAATATTGATTCTTCTCACACCATTCATCTACTTCACATTTTCATCAATTTTCTAGTTTAGCCCCTAGTTTGGAGTCCTGACTTCCAAGACCAGGATGTACCACACCCTAGTCCCAAATCAGAACCAAGACGTACCACGCCCTGGTCCTAAATCAGGATCAAGGCATATAGGCCTTAGTCCTAAATCAAGATTGTGTATATGCCCTAGGCCTCTTAAATTGGCCCCAAATTTGCCCCCTCTAATGGTCATCTTTGGTGAGCAAAAAAACTAGCCCGATGTCGACCTATTATAGAAATTTAATTTGATTTTCAACAAGCAAGTATAAAAGGTGATCTACCCCTTTCATTTTAACCCTAACTCAATTTCTAATCAACTCAAGAGAGAAAATTTGAGATCCTAAAGTCAAGTGAGCAAGCAATCAGTCTTTCATCAAGCATTGGAGCATAAGTGATGTCAAGATTCAAGCATTGGATATGACATTCATGAACCATGTTTTATGAAGACAACATACATGAAACCCTAATTCCTTTGTGGAGACAAACAAAAATTCATTAAGGTATATCATTAGTGTTTCAAGCATTTTCAGCCTTTCCCTCAAAAGGAAAATATTTTACTGTAGCCTTTCATTTACATTTTTCAATTCAATTTCATGATTAATTCCAAAACCGGGGTTTGACCTAAGGCAAACCCCTATTCCCAATATATTTCCCCTTTTCTTTGTGTGTAAGAACAAGTACAAAGCTATAATCAAGAGGATCGATAGAATTCACAATGACAAATAGGTTCATCTTTTGATAGCAAGAAATTTAAAGGACCATGGCGAATTGATACTACCTAGTCTCGAAAAATTAGCCTGAACTTCTGGGAATTGATCTTAAACATATTCTTTTTCTCAGGTCTAGGTTGGTGGCTCTGTACAACACTTGTAGCTTACTATTTCTATTTGGTTGCTTCAATAGTTCACTATCTTGCCCTAATCTTCAACAATTCAATTAATTCAATTAAAGGAGGAGAAAGCCCTATCAAAAGAACCTAGAATCTGATCGGAATCTTGGTCTTTCGAGGCTAGATCTATTAGATTCCATCCCCTCCCTAAGGTGGTGGTTAATTAGGTAAATAAGTGGTTTTATTATCTTAATTTAACCCTAACCCTTATTTTTCACCATTACAGTTATGTTGTTGCAATGTTCCTTTGATGGTTGCACTAGTAAATATATGAATTGTGAGAAATCTAATTTATATATTGTTGGTTTCATAAGGTATGATCTAATCGTATGCTAAAGCAACATAATTTCTTTATTATCATTGTCCAGATAGAGAATATTTCAATTAATTCCTTGTTACACTATTCCTTTTGGTATTTATTTATAAATTCATGTTAGATTAGTTAATTAAATTAGAAAGCCTTTTGTTTAAGAGCAATGTTGCAATATTATGTTATTGAAAATCCATATCTTCATCTTGCAAATTCATTGGTTTTGGGAGATTTGACACTATTATCCAACTTAAACTAGGTTAACCAGCAAATGCCTTTTGTATAACAAATACACAAAACAACCAAGTTAAAACATGCACAACTATGATCTAGCCTAAAGGAACCTTGAAGCGATTCATCGCCTTTCAAGGGAGGAGATCTATCGCTAGACCTCCTATCATTGGATGTGATAACATTGTGGTCAACACAAACAATAGAGGAAGTTGTAAGATCCGATACCAACATGGGAGAAGAATCAAGAAGAAAATTAGCATCATATTTTTTGAACAGGGGAGTAACCACATCACCCCTAGCATTGTAAATTAATTAACTCTTAACAATAGAGGATGAGACTCACATGACTCAATGTCAGAAGAGGTAGAAAGGATCCCCTGAGAGATCTACCAAAGTCACATAACCTAGGCTGAGTGGGGTCCTTTCTTTGAGAAAAATCCAACATAAAAATTGAGTTCATTTGAGAAGATCATGGTGCCTCTAGCCATAGTAACAACAAAGAGATATCTCCTTCAAATTCACCTCGTAAATGTCATCTAACTAACAATTTTGACTTGCCCACATGCCTTTGATCTTCCAAATGGGACTCTAGGAGAAAATCGAGCTACATTTTTTCAACCTCATTATCCCAAGCATTCTCCCAAATTCTCGAATCCACCTCCTCCAAGTCACCCATCGTCGTCCTCATCATCTGACTCATTGTCAACCAAACCATCACAAGAGCCAATGTAGGATGCCACCACCACAGTCGTCGTTAGGGTTTTCCTAGTTGTAGAGAAGGTCATCATGTCTCTGATTTAAGGGAGTTAATATGAGGAATTGGTGGTAAATTTGGAATGTTTATACTTTTCCCCTCTTTGGTTACAAATCTAAATATGTTGTCAAAGGTATATTGTTTGTGTATAAAACTATGTAGGTTGATTGTAATAGTTAATCAAATTGATAAACAATTGTGCCTAGGTAGCATGAGGGAACATGTTGTATTTTATTTATTTATTTGTCAAAATATTATCGTATATCAAAAAATCAATTGCGTAATATGAGGGCTATTTGAAAGTATCTCCTATAACACAAACACTCCTATAATTATTCTAGTAAGTGCTACAAATCAAGGATCTAATCCCTATAGATAACGACTTAGTAAAGGAGCATTGCTTGGTCTATGTGAGACTTTCACTATTTCAAGTATCTTATAAAATTGTGCATATTAAGCAATAAAATGGATTCATTGGGTTGCATGTCTCTTAAGTGCTACAAATTCCAAGAAAGTTTCTTGTGGATATATATGTTCACCAAATTGTCTTATAAAGGAAGCCTCTAATTCATCCCCAAAATGTATTGATTTTGGAGAAAGATTTGTAGAGAAATGAGATGCTACGCTTGCAATGTATGGGCAAATAATTTGTAGTGATGGATTTGACATCATGTAATCAAGTCTTTGCATATCTATGCATGTTCAAGAGCATTTGTGTATTATGGGAAAATATAAAGTGATTCAAAAGTAACCTAAATAGTCACATGGAAATCTCTAGGAACACATATAAGACTCCCCATTATAATTAATCTACCTCTAGTTTAACTCATCCTACTAGTGCAATAAAACCATATATCTGTCTTTCAACACTCAAAAACCTAACCCTCCTAGTGCCAATTAATGGATGCATGGTAACTTAGGTAAAGCACAAATACGTTTTATCTCCCCTCAAAGGAAATTAGATTTTCCCAATGTCTATATCACCAAGTCATGGACATGCAAGATAACTTAGAGGCTAATGAAAAATTTGTTCTAGTTCAAGGGGTTATGGTGGAATCAAGTAAAATTAGATAAAATTTTGGTTATTGCACAAAAAAATTAGTTTTTTCTAAGTAAAAATGTTAGCTTAATTGATTTAAATGTCATTTCATTACATATATTTATCATCAAAAATATAGAATCAACAATGAAAATACTTGCAATCAAGAGAATAAACTTTTTACAAATCAAATTACAAGTTCGGTTCTACTTCAATCCTAATCTAATAGATATGTATAAAAAAATCCAAAAGATTAATGACAAAAGGAAATAAAAAAATGGTTCTATTTTGTGAATATGCAAAATCTAGTTCAAGTTGAGTAGATGAATCCTAGAGAACCAGTCTCACTCGACTAGTGTACTCATTGTCAAGAATACAAAAGTGTGTGAAGTCTAAAGAATATGGAATTACAAGGAATATAAATCAAACCATTAGGGGAGAGGACCCAGTAGTTGTGCACCCTAACTTCGCGCTTCTCAAAATCTTACGTGAAAATTTCAAATCACTCCGAATTTTTTACAACAGCTTACTTGGCAAGTCCCCTCTTATAACTAAGGTTTTTAGGCCACATCGTCAAATATGATGCCACGTCAACATGTTTTTTGCCAAGGTGTCCAAAACAGCCCAAAAACAAAGTGAGACCAATAGGTGTGCAAAAGAGCCCCAATATTTGTGCAGTTGATGTGGCATCGCATGATTGATTACTTTTCACAACAAATGGTATATTTCATTCAATTATTGGTACTTACCATACAACTATTGGTGCAATGTTGTACAAAAGTTGGACATTAAATCAGCAAGTATGGGAGTATTAAATCAACAACTTCTATCACAAGAATTGGAACGCGCTCAACTAATGGGTCCTTTCCCCTATATATATTTGCAAATCTAAAATATGACTCCTCACAATCTTTGATTCAAATGTTTTTTATGAAACATGTAATGAAATTCAATATTAATTGAATCATGAAAATGCAATATTAACAACATTTTTTCATTTTCAAAAATTAAAAACAATGCACAAAAAAATTAATTCACAAAACTTTGTAATCGCGTTAAATAAACTAATTTCTCCCCCATGCAAAATGTTTTTTTCTTAATCTTCAATATAAACTCTCAACTCAAAATTACTGCATTTTAATTTAATTTTGATTGAGATGTAAGAAAACTAAATTCAATCCTAGTGGCAAAGATCCTTTGTGATAATCTCATCTCAAATTAAATCTACATGTTGCAATTTGTATGGGCCCTGTCAAGTTTATTTCATCTCAAGGTTCATATATAGTCCCTAAGATGGGAACAATTAGTAGAAATCCAATGGCTCCAAGAAATTCACTCACAGGAAAATGCACGAGGATTAACTGTGCACAGTTTCCTGGCATTGGGCTCTTAATAATATCTGGTCTTACATTTTTTTCTGGATTGAAATATCCGTTGGTTAACCAGAGTCACTTGCCCAATTCTAACTTATACACAGATTTTTAAATGACATTTACAGACTTATCTATTATAACCAGTCAGAATTAAACAAGGAAATAAATCTGTTTGTATTATTTAGTATAGTATGTAAACAATAGTATTCATTGATTTAACCCTCTCACTGAGGAATGTAAATGAAAGAATTTGAAGTTATAACAATATATAAATAAAAGAATTTGTATAACAATATATAAATTCAAAATCATATTGTAAATATTGGTGTAATATCCTATTCATTGTAGATTAAGTGTGATATTATATCTATTTATTATTTTTATTTAAGATAATTAAGATATTTATTTATTTTTGTTTAGGTAGTTAATGGTGGTACATGTATACCATGACTTGAGGTACACAAGTGCCAACACTACCTCATCAACTCATAATTGATGGTAGTTAGGTGTCATCTATATTTAGTCAAGCCCACCTCTACCTTAGTCAAGTTGAGGGAACTAATCAATTGATTGATAGTTCAACTCTTGACTTTGAATTAGACTAAGTTAACTCACCTCTTGATTGAGAATTAACTCTAGCTTTTGGATTTGTCATTTCTTTAAAGAATACATCTAAGAGGTTTATATATTTGTATGTTACTTTTTGTAATATTGCTCATTAATATTGAATAATAAATATCTTTATTATATATTTGTATTTTTTGATTAGTTTATAGGAATTTTGATCTCGCATGGAAATCGTGTTTAGACAATGTTATAAATGGTATTAGAGCCATGATCTCCCAAAGTTAGTCAATTTCAAAAGAAAGAAAAAAATTGAGAGTAATTATATTTGTTCTAGGGGGTTTCTCTTTATGATTTTTATTGTAAGTGAATTTTGGAGCTTTGTGGAACAAATCTATGTTCATCATAGCATCCAAATTTCTCCAGAAAGTTGAGATTGAATTGCATTTTCATCAAAATTAGAGATCGGGAAGCTCGTTTACAAATAGGGGTTTGATTGTTAGATTTGATATATTACTTGTTTATGGGGTATTTACAAGCCAAACAAACCTTGACATTGCATCTAGAAGGCCTCAACACCCTTAGTTTATAAAATTTACCTAATTTCAATCCTGAGAGAATCTATAGCAATCCTCTTTAGTATTGATCCTATAGTCGAATCATGGAGTCCATATGTGCAATATGACTTGCAACAATAGGTACCAAATCAATTTTGTTACCCCAAGGTGGTATCTATTAGTTTGTCCCCAGGTGATGTCCTTATCTCAACATAAGTGGAATATCTCCTAATCCTTTCTTGGTCTTTTTATTTTGATCATAGACATTATATTGTTTTGATGCATATATCATACTATTCATTGATTCTTTTCATATTTTGTAGGTTTACAAGGCCAAACAAACATTCCAAGAAAGTATGTTCCACAAAATGATATCCATGTCCTTATTATGAATGTTCAAATGATTTTACTTTTATCTTGGCTCCTTAATTTTATTTTGACATGCATTCTCATGGTAGCTCACATGCAATTCAAAGTGTGGACAAAATACAACAATGAAAATTATAAACCTTGTACTTTCCCCCTTCATTTTGGACTTACTTTGGCTAGTTATTTTTAATGTAATGACAAGCATATAAATGAAGCAATTTTCATTAATGTTGGCACATAACATAAACCTTTACCTATCTCCATTTACACTAGTCTTGATCCTCAAATTCATCTATTTAAGTGCCTTGATTTAAATTTGCAGTTGTTCAGATGACCTTTGTCGAATTCATGATTGCTATAATAACCTTTGAACTTTTTAAATTTAAATTCAAAAATATGGTCAACCTTACCTTTTCCACTTTGTTCTTATGTACTGACTAGACACACAAAATGTTCCATTTATGATACTTTGAGTTAGATTTGAAAAGATAACCCTTGTTCATTTTGACAAGACCTAGAGATCATCCTAGAATCATTCAACAAAAGCATGCAAGATATATTTATTAGATTATACAAAGCAATTTTTATTGCCTTGATATCTAAGACATCAATTGTGTTGTTTTGTTGTTTCTAATCATTTTAAAAGTCATTGACATAGTATTTTTATGAGGCTTGAAATAAAGGAGGTACTATCCAAATTTCTATGCATAAATAGACAAAAATCCATGATACTAAAGGTGAACATTCAAAATTTTACAAAAATTAGATCCATATATCAATATTAAATCCATATTTGTACGAATTGAGTTAACATATATACAATCAATTCAGTAATTATAAAAATACGATGACAAATAAGAACTTGTCTAATTCTAAAATATTAAATCTAAACTTTATTGAATATTAAAATTCTTACTAAATATTATTATTTTATTATTTTATTTCCATACATTTAATTTTATTCCATTAATCAATTTCCTAACAATGGACAATATATTTATCTAAAAAGAAATCCAAATATTTATTTATTTACTCTAAATTTAAATTAGAAACTTAAATTTTTCCTTAAGCTAATTGTTCCTTTACAAAGATTATACAATCTTATTGAATACTAATTTTGATTTTCATCTATCAATGAACATTCATTATTTTAAACTTAGACTTAACTCATCAATTCAAAATTTATTACAATATCATTGACATTCAAATACAATTCTAATATAATTATAAAAATCAATTACAAATAATAATTATAAAAATACTAACCATTATGTAACTCTTACAACACAAGTTTAGAAATATAATATATTCAAAATATGCACACTAGGTGGGGGTTTTGAAACATGGTCCATGTCACCAAAACGATTAATTATTTGCTCATTTATAAGTGAGGTTAGGTATTGATAGGACAGATTTCATACCATTTTGACTGGTCATTCTAAGTAACTGAATTTGTTTGTTTTTCTTTTGATTTAAAATACTTTCTATATTAATATCATCATTGCATTTTACTAATATTATATTTAGTTAGAATTTTGTAATGTTTATTTATTTGAAAATTAGAAAACATTGGTTTTAAAGTATTTTTTATTACATTTACAAATTAAATTTATATTTTAAGAGTGATTTCTTAATATTTCTTTAACAAATTTAAAATATCCATATTAATTTTCAAAAAAAATTCCACTCACCCATTACAACTACTACTCTAGTTACCATTCTAAATACACATCAATATACTTATAAAAATTTCCTTTTATATGGGGAGCACGTCAAGAGTGCCTTGGTTGAAAAACCGTTTCAACATTCACAATTGCCATTTCAACAATCACAATGCATGGATTGTATGCCAAAAATGAAATCATTAAAGCACAAAACCAGGCACCCATTTGATTGTTTTAATGGATCATCCCATCCCACAATTTAGAAAAGGCTGAGCTACAAAGACGTGGGAAGTGGAACAGGGTGGCGAAGGATCAGATAAGAAAAAGCATGAAGTAAAAATTGAAGGTTTCCTTTAATGGTGGATTGATTGAAGAGAGTTTCTTTTAACGAAGTGTTAAACTCCAGAGGTGATCAATAGACTAAGATGACATCGAATGAGCCAGTTGTATGTATTGAGTGAGTTTTAATGGAATAGAAACAGAAAAACTAAAGACAGACAGTGTAACAGGAAGTTTTATAGTAAGCAAACTTGCTAAACATGGCGATGGGTTCCTTGTGCAAGTTTTAGAAGAGTTTGGTTCGAAAACAACAATACTTCTTCATGAAGCAAAGAGTATGCAAGGATGGAGGTCTGCCAGCAAGTTCCAGTGTGAGTAGAGTTGTTTAATCTACCAATTTTAGAAGAAACCAAGACTATGTCTAGGGAGGTTTTGATGGAATAGAACTGGTTCTCTGTTGAGCTTATCTGAAAGACAACTGATATATAATCAGTATTTTCCAATAGAAACTATGAAAACTAATGAGCTTTTGAAGATCAGAGGCAGTATTCGCAATTTGCTGGTTTTCGCAGCTGTAGTAGTCTCACTCTTGCTTTTTAATAGTTGGGTATGTTCTCTGATAAATAATAAATCAATATTTTGAATGAAAAATTGAAGATATTTGAATAGACTAGTTGCAATGAGCAGGTAAGAGGGTAAGTAGTGGTCATTGAACCGAATTACTACTGATTGGCTTTCTTCGCATTTGACAAATCCTAACCGATGTTTATTGTAATCCATGCAGTCAGATGAGTTATGGAAGGTCAGACCACCGAAATTTTATCCAAAAGGAATGGCAGACTCTGCCCTCTTCCACGGAAGACACGAGACCAAAGAAATGCTCAATTGCTCTTCCAAGGCTGTTTGCACTTCTTCGTCTTTTTCATCAAAATCATTGTTTTCCAAAGTTATGAACAAAAACTTTGATGATGATAGAGCAGAATCCTGCCCATTCTATTTCAAGTGGATTGTTGCAGATCTCTGGCCCTGGAAAGAGTCTGGAATCACATTGCAGCTAGTTGAAGAAGCAAAGGAAGTGGCATCTTTCAGGCTGATGATTGTTAAGGGAAGGTTGTTTACTGAGATCTATCACAAATGTTTCCAAACAAGGGATCTTTTTACCATATGGGCATTTTCTCAGTTGTTGAAAAAGTATCCTGGTATGGTTCCTGACTTGGACCTGATGTTCAATTGCGAAGACAAACCTCTTATTAGTAGGTTTGATGACAAGAATAATCAGACCAGGAAAAACCCCACACCTCTGTTTCACTACTGTGGGCACCGAGATTTTTATGATATTCTGTTTCCAGATTGGTCTTATTGGGGATGGTAAGAGATAATATGAGTTTTATAATTCTTAATAAGATTTCTTTTCAATGATTTGTTCTTACCTAGAGGAAAACTGTTACTAATAATAAGTTTTTTTGAACGATTTTTGCTTCTGAATGATTGCTACTTTAAATGATATCTGCTTCTAATTCTTATAACCCTTTTCAGTTGCTATTTTCCTCCGAATGAATGCTACGTCTGAAGCTTATCTATTTGTACTTCTTAACTATACATTTTCTATGAAATTTGAATTCAAGACTTTCATTTGGCTTTTTTGTATGGGTTTCACAAAATTCAACGACCATTAGAAAGATAGCATTTATGCACTGAAACCAATAGGGAGAGGAGGCCAGGGAAGAAAATACATCAAGCCTTGCAATTTGCCTGTGCTTTCTTAGAAGACCACAGATTCATAGATTATGCAATTGGATAAAGAGAAAAAGCTGAGGAAATGACTTAACCAAGACTTGCAGTCTACCTCCTATTTTAGTTAGGAGACCTTAGAGAAAGCATGTATGCATTTAGACCAATAGAGAGCATATATGCACTTAGACGATTGGGAGAGAAGGTGAAGAGTAGGACTAACACGCTGAGACCTACATTCTAGCTCATTGATTTAAGAGAACTAGAAGAAAGAGCATTACACTCAAACTGAGAGAAAGAGGTGGCCAAGGAAAAGACTTACACCAAGACTTGAAAAAGACTTAAATCTGCTTTTTTCGGAGAAGAATATCATAGCCCATTCATATCAGATATTATAAGGCAGTGATTCTCTCCAAACACCTTGAATGAATTCAACAACTCCTTGTTCGTTAGGGGTGGGATTGGATAGTAAGTTTGATTTGCCATACGATTCAGAATCTGGATATAATAGTACAAAATTACAAATATAGACATCCATTCTTTAGAAAAGCATTGTTGATAACAGATATCCTCCATTACAATTTACCACCCATATTCTTTAAGAAATGATATGTACATATTCTTCATTACTAGTTCTTTATCCTACCAAAACCTTAGTACAGAAATTTATACTTAACTATTTCTAGTCCAACCTATGCAGAATCCTTTTCAATTGAAATTCCACCCAAAAAAATAAGACTTATTTCTAAAATAGGAAGCCGCTCCAGGGTCCTGTAGACTTGGTGGCGGGCCACAAATTGAAAACTTCTAGATTCCTGTCAATGGATGCTAGAACTCATTTTGTAAAATAAAATACTCCATAAATCAATGCATCTTATGGCACTCGAACATTTAAGGACTAATTCCTTATCCAAAGTTATGTACTCAGCTTAGCAATTGTGACAACTATATGCTCATCAAAAGGGCTTGAGATTGAACCTTACTCCTCTTTCATAAATATATTAGAATTTTTAAATAATTCAACTTCAATCATATGTAGGGGATGTATCTTTTTATATGAAAGCTTTTTCTAACAGCCCATTTACTACTTGCATTAAGATCATTTTTATTTATTTTCTAAATTTTACATTTAAGAAATTACAAGAAATCTTAGGCTGCTAAATTCTTAAAACTCTTTCCTGAATTGGTCGCTTCAGTATTATTTGCTACTAGCAAAACATTAAGAGCTTCTCAAAGTCATCTCTTGTTGAGCAAATTATTGGAAAAAGAGCAAAAACAAAAATAACAAAAGTTTTAGAAGTATCATTTTATCATTAGTTTCTATTCTCCATTTGGCATTAACTCTCAAGTTTTCTATATTATCATAGCAAACTATTAAGTTGCATCTTATTTTCAAATCTATATAGTTGATTGCTTAACTATGCTGGGTGTAAACCAATATAGATATTGTTATCCTCACTGAGACTTAAATTTTTCAGGCCGGAGATTAGGATCCCACCATGGGAAGTTTTGATCAACGAAATCCAAAATGGAAACCAACAAGTAAAGTGGGCTGACAGAGACCCAACTGCATATTGGAAAGGAAATCCAAAGGTTGCAGATGTTAGAATGGAACTTCTCAAATGCAACAAAATATCCAATTGGAACGGTCACCTTGTTGTTCAGGTAAAGAAATAACTAAAAATAGAGGTTTGAAAATGTTGTGTGAGTTTAGATTTCTTGACTTTTTGAATTTACCTTCAAGGGCCAGCTTTGACAACGAAATGTCTGCCTTGAGATACGTCAAGAATGTGGAATCAGAATTGTTGAAAGAGCAATCCACACTTAATTGCAATGGGATGGATGGGTAGCTTAGTGGTAGAGCACATTAAGAAACCTCATCTTTCTAATTGACTGATCTTTACTGTTGAAAGCATGCCAGTTAGAAAGTTTTTTCGCATGTTTATTTTTGTGCTTTGTATATATTACAGGACTGGAAAAAGGAGTCTGAAAAAGGCTTTGAAAATTCCAAACTGTCTGACCAGTGTAAGAACAGGTCTCTTTCTTTCACCATTTTATTCTTTAAGTTACTACTACCAAAGCTTGATAACTTCAAATTTTTATCTATCTTATAAACAAACCAATATTTGTGTTTATTTGGAGAGTCAGAGAATGAGTGGGTGTTAACATATATGCATGTGTTTGTGTTATATATGACTCTGATAATTACATTTGAAAATATAGGCTTCAGTAATCCACCACTCAAACTTGGAATAAAGGAACTGGAGCACTTCATATAAACAGCTCGAGCCAAATTTGGTTGGACCCACATGGATAAACACCTATTCCAATAATGAGCTTATTAATCCACCCTTCAAACATAGAATATAGGAATTAGAGTAGCTCTTATAAACAGCCAGGGCAAAATCTGGTTGGACCCACATAAATACACTTAAGAACAGTATATTGTGTTTGAACCAGGATCTTGTTCCAATAGACCCTCTCAATTATTTTTGCATGTCTACCGTGATCTATAATCTGATTTCTAATCACTTTTAAAGTTGGCATTCCCATTAACTTTTCTTTTGACTCGTTGAATGGAATGGAAAAGCTTTAGATTTTTTTTTATTAGAATGTTTATTATTTAACATCACATTATGATATACTTCCAAAAGTAAAAGATTCATACATGCTAAAAGATAAATAGAACTTGTGTTTATTTGCAAATTATATATTGCTGGAGATTTTAGGAAAAACCTAGAAAATATCTAAAATATATTTAGGGGCTAAAAGTCAAACAAGCTACAATAATTGAACGTACCTTCATTCTGAATTATGTTCAGTAATTTCTGTTCATTATTTTGGTGGTCTGATATAGCATTTTGATGTAACAATTTGTATGATAGATACAAGATATACGTTGAAGGCAACGCATGGTCAGTGAGCCTAAAGAATATTATGGCATGCGACTCGCCAACCTTGTTAATAACTCCAGAGTATTATGAATTTTTTCAACGAGGCCTTGTTCCCTATAAACATTATTGGCCTGTAAGATCTGATACAATGTGCGATTCCATCAAATTTGCTGTAAATTGGGGAAACAATCACATAAAAGAGGTGACTTTTCTCATTCTCTAACACATTGCAAGTTTTCTGTAGATTGAGGAAACAATCGCACAAAAGAGGCCACTTTCTCATTCTCTAACACATTGCACATTCTTTAATAGTTTCATGTTTACTCTTGTGCAGGCAATTGAAATTGGCAGGGCAGGGAGTGATTTCATGTTGAATGAGTTGAAAATGAATTATGTTTATGACTACATGTTCCATGTTTTAAGAGAATATGCCAAGCTATTGAAATATAAGCCATTTGTTACCCAAAATGCTGTTGAGTATTGTTCCGAAGCAATGATATGTTTTGCCAATGAAGTAGAAAAGCAATACATGGAGGCTACAATGGTCACAGATCCTAGTCCTTCACCACCATGCCAATTGAGAGAGGCACATACAAATGATCAAGCAATTTATGAATACATAAAACAGTATAAAGAAAGAATCCTTAATGTTGAAAGGATGGAAGAGAAAGAATGAGCTCAAAACCCTTAATACTTCTAGCATGCCAGTCCTTTGTCTTACGATGCATAAGGAGTTTCATATCACCCGGTAGAACTTCTTCTCTTCAGTTGCGATGAGTCTCATTGAATTATTTGAATAAAAGGAATGAGTTTAAGTGTAAGTCTTAAAAGATTTTGCCAAAATACTTCTCTTCCTCATAGATGGCATCTAGTCAAACGAAAGTGCAAGCTTTATTGGGAGAGATTCATGCCACCTACTAGAACTCTTCTTCAATTGTGATGAGTCTCATTGAATGATTTAAAGTTTAAACAAAAGGGGGATGAGTTTAAGTGTAATTCTTAAGGGACTTAAAATAATTATCTTCCTCATAGTTGGCATAAAGAAAGTGCAATCCCTTAATTTATTGGGAGCCTTATGAGTTCTACTACCCTATAATCAACTTCAAATGCTGACAAATATCTACATTTTATTTAGTTAATTACTAGGTGATAGTTCAAATGTGTACCATTAAATAGTAATAAAGAATATTTCTTCACATGATTTAATTTCTCAATGTTTTCGGCTAAAAGAATTTGATTTGAAAATTTGAAATTTCCAATTCGAGAATGAACAAAATAAATGATGGAATCTATTGAGTACCAGTTGAAGAGTTTCTTTGAAGCACAGGATGACTACTGGAGATTTATAAATTCGCATATTCTGATGGAACCAGGAATATAAATATCATACTTCATTGGAATAAAATATAATATACATACTAAAGAATCTTCAGAAATTAAAGATTAAGGAAGACCACCAAATTGCCAGGAAATCATGAATAAGACATTCATACACTTTAAAAGAGATTTAGATAGTTGAGTTCAAGATTTTACTTTCATTATATAGTTTATGTTGTAAATACTCATTTTTATTTAATATTAACTTTATTTTATTTTCAAAGAGGTATTCCCTTATATTAATAAAAGGAATGAAAAGTCTTGTTCTTTTAAATCATAAAAATCACATCTATTCCAGTAATTGTGTGAAGGTTTGCCTATACTAGAAACAAAATTGTATCCTCATTATACATGGAAGGTGCATTACAATGTCTATGATAGCTTGTGACATGATAGCGATGTATTAAAGAAGCATTATCAAAACATTTGTAAAACATTTAACATCTTTGGGTGGTTGGCTGTAAGAAGAATTGTATGCTTGTTCATGTGTGTTAGCTGTAGCTAGATTGAGTAATCTCACAGAGTTTGAAATACAAATAGCAAAGGGAAAGAAGCCACTCCATCTGCTGTTTCAACTTTTGTCTTAGCAAAGTTATAAATCTGGCAAACACACTTTTGTGAGGAAAATATTTAAATTTTAATTAGTCAAAATACCATTATATTATCAACATCTACTCAGACCAACAGAAGGGGCTCACTCATTCAAATATGAAAAGCCTGCATGGAATGCAGTCCATGCATCAAAGGGAACAGCTATAGCTTATTGTTCACTTTTTCAAATTCGTTACATTTTAAAACAATTGAAAGCAATATTAATCTTTCATAGGTACACAATCTAATAAAAACTCAAAAACATTTTTTTAACAAAACAAATTGATTAGGAATGGTCAAATGTTAATGGAGGTTTTACTTCTTCCACACTGGGGTTGGCAAAAAAAATCAATTATCATCAGAGCGTGACATTTACCTCTACTACCTATTAGGAGTTTCAAGCCACAAATGCTAATTCCACATAGCCTTTATGAGAGAAACTACACCAAAATAGTATGCAGAATCCACAATGCAAAAAAACACAAAGATGACACTGAATGTACCCTGGAAAATCTTTTCAGGAAAAAAACAGCCTTCAAAGCACCACAAACTCAATGTATTATCCCTAGAATGTGATAACAATACGCTTACAGAGTCCTCTGTGTAGAAATGTGGCAGCATTAAGCAACCCAATTGCACTCCTCATGTGATCAATCCAAAAGCATATCGGAGCCACACATTCCACTCCATGCCTTCCTCAAGATCTTACCACATACAATCTCCTTCAGATGCTCTGCAATGCATACCTCAAACAACTACCCATGTGCTTGCTTTTATAAACCATGCTTGCGCAAGACCATTAATTGGTATTGCAAAAACTATGAGCCCAAAACCACATGCCACTAAATCAAGGCCCTCAAAATTAAATGTATGTTCAATTTCCCATACACCTTACAAGTGTCTCCAAAAATGCCTATCTTAGAGTGGTACGTGCATCCTAAGATGCACCACAACAAAATAAGAATATTACATTATTAAGCAAGGTGTGCAACACACCTTTCCCAGCACTACCTATTTAAACATAAGAAGATAAGCATATGTTGCATCATTACTGCTCCTATCCTGCTTTTAAATTTGTCATCCTATCATTCTCAAATTGTACTCATTCTCACTCAATGTTGTGAAGATGAATCATTATTCCATTTCAAGCAATGACAAGATGAATCAACATCTTCAAGAGTATCAATTCCACATGCTAGGGTCCTTTTCCTGTTCTTCAGACAGGTATGAATCAGCAAGCATATCAAGAACAGCCAACAATGTCAATGGGGTCTCACTTTAAGAGTCAAATTGATGACCCAGTTACAATGTTCACTATATAACTAGTACTCAACAAGTTCCTCTACAACAATATGAGCTGCCTATTAGTAGCCATTCATCTAACGATTGATGGAGAAAGTAAGTTGCTGCATGATCAGGTTGTAAGAGGGTCAATCCCACGTTGGTAAATGTTATGACACAGGGATGGCTTATAAGCAATACAAATTCCAAATGCTTTGCAAGTGGGGAAAAAGGCTAGAAGGTGAAATTCCCAAAGTAGTGGATTATGTTAATTGTTCTTTCTCCTTATTAAGAAATGCTTAAGGGTGCGCGTGTCCTAAGTGGGTCTCCTTACCTTGTAATTATTACCAATATAAATAACAAAACATTGTCATTATTGTACCAACTACTCATGGAGGTCATAAAACACACAAATCAAATCCCACCCAATTATCTAACTTTCAGACTGCTTGTTTAACCAACTAATCCACAAGCTACCTATTAGACCACATGTCAATTGTTAACCTCATTTGCAACATAATACCATGGCCATAAGTGTCTGAGATTCCAACCCTTTACTATGTAACACACGACTCGTCATTCTGGCTACTTTTCCATGCCCCATCTGTAAATTGTGAAATAGTGGAGCTCAGCACTCATTAGGTTGGCTTCTTTTCCATATTCCATACTCAAATATCTAAAATTTTGCAGAATTTTCAGGGAAAACCCAACTGTCCATGTAAACAATTGCATTGGCAAGTGTGCATTAATTGTAAGCTATATTATGGTATTGAACTGCAAATAATTTCTCACCCTCCTAGGAAAAGCCCTTGCATGGTATTACTTGTTGCTAGAATGATCTATTTACTGCTCTCAACAATCAGTTAATTACTTCTTTGGATACATTGATGATGCTAAACTATATTTTCTAAGAGTACACTCCTTGGAGAAAACAATGAAACAATCTTCAAATTTGATCTTAAGACGGACTGTACTACACACATGCATACAAAATTTGAGCATAACCAACAATGAATACTCTAATTTTTCCTTCCACAAATCATATTACAAATATTTGAAATGCAACCATATGTATATGAACATGCAATAGAGGTGCTCTAAATATAGAAGCATAAGATGTCCAAGGAGTCAAAAGCTCCTATACAAATGAAATCATACCAATCCAGACAGCAAGCTTTCTTAACCAGCGAAGAAACCAAAAAAATCTATGCAAATATTCCATGGAACAACAAAAGGAAAGGAAAGGAAAGGGTCTTTTATAGTCCATGATGCCAGCAATCTGTATATGGGTCTACAGATGGGTTAAAGCAATATGGGACTACCTCGTACTTGCGTGAGGCACCTAATTGCACTACAAACAAGGCACAAGTTCTCCACCACTAGGCCAAGTCAGGCTATACAGACAATACAAGTGCATATTGTGACTCCAATACAAGTACACCATACAATACAAGTACATATTGTGACACCAATCAGATCACAGGATACTATAATAACAACTACAAGAGTAACAAAATATCCATCAAGAAGAATAAGAAGATCACATCCCTAACAACTCAATCCTATGAAGGCTCAAATATTCCAACACACCTTGTCACAAAGAACAGAAGAAGAAACATAAGATGCAGAACAAATAAAACAATTTTCCAAAGTAATACAGTTTAAAATACACACCGCCATTGTGCTCTTATTTGCCATATGATGAAGAAGGCAGCCTTCAAGTATAATTGCATATCAAGGATCCTCAAATTCCCCATATGCTTCCAAAAATAATTGGTCTTATACACCCCATTGACAGAGCAATAGGATTCTGAATCAAATGAGTTGTGGCATAAGAATTTTCACTTCCATTGCACATTTCATATTGGAATTAATAATACCTATGTTACCCCAAGTTTCCGGGAAGGGGACGGCAGGGCACGGCGGGACGAGTTTCCAGGACGGCAAATCCTTTTGCCAATTTTGGAGACGGCGGGGGGACGGCAAAGGGGACAGCTATATAAAATATAGGGAAATTTTAAAATATAGAGGGAAATTTAAATTTTCATATGAAAAATAGATAAAGCATGTATATATACATTATATTCGTATGAAAACATGGATAAAGCAGCTATATGTACATTATAGAACCTTAAAATACCACATTTGTGTTCAAAATTCATTCTATATGCATTCAGAGTTCAGAATTCATTGTCAATACTCAATATGCAATCATAATTGAAAATTCGTTGTCAATATGCTAGCACTTGTTGGATTTGTTGAAAATTTGATTGCTTTGCTTAAACAATTATTGCTGGAAATAATTGTTTTTATCGCCCGTATCGCATATCCTTCCCTTTTAAATATATGAATATCATATGGTAAGAGATGAAATATTGATATAGTTCCCTTTTAAGATTTTAAATATATCATACGGTCAAACATGAAATATGGCCCGATATGAAACATAAATATTTATTGTTGCCTTATATTAATAATTTATCTGTCTTGATCTTCAGATTATATTAAATTTTAATATAAGTTAACGATATTATGAATTATCACATAATCAAGACTTATATTAATAATTTAATATCGTTGCCTTTTAAATTTTTAACAATTGGAACGATTTAGGGTAAATAATTTGGGGCCCACGTTAGGAAAAAAAATTTAAAAATATGACATTTTTTTAATGTTTTTAACTAGCCCCAGCCGTGGGGGACATCCAAGCATCCCCGGGATGGATTGGGGACGTCACAGCCATCCCCGGGACATATGAACATCCCCCACGGCTGGGGCAAACGTCCCCCCGTTTCCAGGACGTCCCCAGCAAATTCCCACATTTTGGGGGCAGGGGGGAAACGTCCCCTGGCTGTCCCCAAGTCCCCAAAACATCCCCGAGACCGGGAGGGGAGCTTTCAGGAAGGGGACACGTCCCCCGGTTACGTAGAAAAATATTAATAAATAAATGTTAGATGAGATAGTACTTAATCTATAAATAAAACAATTGTAAGTTTTTGGGAAGTTACATTCCTGTAGGTAAGGTTAGTTGGTTTTGAACAGGAAAATAATGGGTTTATAAAGCCAGATTGCATCAATCCAATTACTGTGGATGAACGTATTGAAATCACTGAGAAATCATTATATCATACAACACTTTATTATTTGTGATTCATGGTGTAGTTTCTCTGCAGTTTCAGTTTTGTTTCTCTACTATTTTCAATATTTCAATCACATATATATTCATGTTTCTTCTACCTGTGCACTGTGCATGTAAGTAATATTGGAGCATGTTATTTTGGAAATCATGTCAAATATAACAGCATCACAAGGAAGAGGCATAAGCTTAAAACTCCCTTCCCACCTTCCCAAAAACATACCATTTCACTCGCTTAATACAACAGCATCACAAGGAATAGGCATAACCCATCCCATAAAACCATTTCACTTGTTGCCTTAATTACAAACGAAGATTGATTCCACTGGGGCAAAACCCTTGGTTTTACAGCCTTGCTAGGGTTTCATGTGTTCAAGGTTTCTACCAGCAACTTAGAAGTATGTCATAAATTCTCTCACAATCCTCAGGGATATTTCATTTCCTTTAATTTCCTTCTCTTCAACCAGCTAGAAATTTTAAGAAGAAATGAAGATCACAAACCCAATTTCTCCTCAAGTAATATAACCATTGCAAACTTCCACATTAATTTAAACATAACAAACAAATCAATACATTGACCAGCAAGGGATTCCAAGTATGTAGGATGGGTTTCACATTGTCAAACGAAACCATGGAAAAAACGTGGAGAGCCTGTTTGGAAACTAGATCAGGACCCTATAAAAGTTAAAGATTGTTTAAAATTACAAAGAGAGATTTCAGATTTGTCAATATAGCTGGTAAAAAAAATTTAAGTGTCTTCCTATGGCAGGAAACATCCTAAGGCTGACTAGTTATTTTAGGATGGAATCATAAAGTAGTTAATGCAGGCAGAAAGTACCTCAAGAAAAGTGCCTTCAGTGTCCAATCATGATTGTGAAAATGAAGAAATCACATATATCAATATATGGCAAAACCAAAAAAATACTACCAAGCTACATTTGAGCAAGGATAGAAGATTAGCTTAGAGGGTTTTACAACTATAAGAGATTTTTTGCTTTTGCAGACACAAAGAAGCTCTTCTCAAGGAACAAATACAGAGACCATCAACTAGGAAAGATATGGAATAAACAAGAAAACAAAATAATAAGCAAGATAAGATAAAGCACATGCCACATACTACTAGCTTCACAAACTTGAATAGAGGTCTGCATTCTTGAAGCAAAGATGCCAAAAGAGTGGTGCAATCTAGCAAGGGTATCCGATGAAAGATAACCTTAGCCTATCCTAGCAGCCATACACAACAACAGATTAAATGCCAAACATAAGCAAAAACAATGTTATTTTTCATTAGATAGTATAATGTCCTCACAGGGTTACAAATAGGTTGAAAAGAAGCCTCAGCACACAACCCCACATGCTCAACTAACTATAGCTTACAACAACTATCAACACCATAGTGATGCTTCAAATCCACACACAAATCTGCGCACAGACCATTGCTTGCAGGCCCCTTCAATGGCCAATCTCTAGACAACCTCATGAGCTCTTCCCTCTTTTCCCAATCCTTTTCCCTTTGCTGAGCAAATGTTCTGCGAATCTCATCTAGAGCCTACTCTCTGCCCCTTTCTCTCTTTCCTGTTCCATGGTTCTACATTTGTTGTCTCTGCACAAGAAGACGAGTAGTTTCATTCTCTTTTGGAATCCCACCATAAGTGCCTAATTGTTTTTCCTCTTTCTGTCATCATCAAATATCATTTTTGCCTAGTGTAACAGCCCAACTGTTATTACAATTACTTAGTGTTAAGTTATGGAGATCAGATTTTAATTTGAAACTGCCTTACAGACAGATACAGATTAATCACAGCACAAGAGAGGGAATTCAATCTGATTGATTACTGTGTAAGGCAGACTGAAAGATGATGCAATTTAATCTGAATGATGATGGTGTAAAACGATGACAGAAAATCAGAACTGCTAATGATGCTGGACAATTCGAATATATAGATGTGGAACTATAAAGTTATACTTCTATCTTCTACGATTCTTGTTTTTTTTTTTGAATGGAGAGAGACAGAGAGATCGGACTAATATAAGAAAACGATGTCTAAACCAATCAACACGATCCTCTTAATCATCACATCTCCCAACCATCATGTCTCTCTCCATAAAATCATTTAGACATAACACGTCTAAAGCAAGAAGATAATACGGTTTTGATCATTGAATCGTTTCATGTAATCACACGTCATAGATTAGTTAGTTAACATGGATTAACAAGAAACTAATTCATACTTAGACATTACATAGAATCGATTAATATATGAATCGATTCATATGTAATACACCTTACATAGAATTGATTAATATATTAATCGATACATGTTGATTATCTCAGAGAATCAAATTATATAATAGTTGATTCAAATACAATGAATATTCATTAGTAAATTAATTTGTTAAATGACTCAGTCAGATCAGATTACTGACTGACGCTATTCTTCAACACTTAGGAACTCCAATGGTTTCCAGAAGACAGCACCACCAGCGAGACACCTACCCATGCAAAACAGAACAACCACCATGTCATGGAAGATGAATAATTGCAACCAGGGAAAAGAATAATTGCAACACATAACAGGCTGAACCCTAGCACCAGCCAAAGCTAGAAACAATATACACAGCTTCAAAATACAGACAAACAGTCACAAAAGAGGAGTAAGTCCAGAAATATTCCACCTAAATGCCTACTTGTATACTTGCCACATTCTGGGTGAAACCAACAAGAAAAAACATGCAACCAAGAAAATTACACAACCCATGATAGCAGGCTAGAAAAATAAAAACAAGTTGAATTGCTATGTTACCACTGTTAACTGTCATTCCTACCTTGCCACTGAAGTGGTCTCAGATGCTATCAAAATTGTAATTGCTGCTGACATCATCCCAGATGCTGTTGAAGTTATAGTGATGCTAATGTCACACACAGATTGCTGCTGAAGATGAAAGTGTTATCAAAGTGACTTGCTACTGCAGTCATCAGAAGCTACTACCAAAGACCCAGTGCTGACAAGATGACAGTGCTACCGAGATAAAACAGCCTGCTTCCAAAGCTGAAACAGGTCATTAGCCTGAGTCAGAGGTAAGGTATAGGATCACATGTATGTTCATTGTTTGTTTTTTATTATCACCAATAATCCCCACAAGAACACATCCCATCTTTGAAATGATGATAGCGATTAGCATCTCTTAAGAAAAGTTCTCGCTTTGCAATCCTAGAAATGAGTTTGGCAGCCGTATGGCAATCACCACATATACGAAGATTCTTGATAATTCTAATAGGCATTCCCTGTGGGATGCTAATAAGCCCAAATGCAATGGCCAGCTTCTCACTATGATATGATAATAATTTTTCTTTTTGTTCCTCCTCGACATCGTGCAGCACAAAATTTGTGTTAGGGACATAACCTGCTCCCTTTATCAACTCCATTAATATTTCCAGCTTCCTGTATATTTCCTCTGTCTGTATGTGTGATCTGTCCATGACCGTAAAAGAATGCACCCTTCCTTTTACTTCAATCCAGCTGAGTCCTGGTTCCTTTTTCACACCCCTTTCTTTCATTGATTTTCTCACACTTGTAAGATGATCCCACCTGCCAGATGCAGCATAGATATTAGATAAGAGCACATATGCTGCAGAGTCTTGTGGTTCTATCCTCAGAACATGTTCTGCTGCACGTTTTCCTAATTCAATATCCCCATGGATTCTGCAGGCAGCAAGTAAGGTTCGCCAAACTAAAGCACTAGGCTCAAAGGGCATATTGTTGATGAGTTCTTCTGCCTCACCCAGCTGACCAGCACGGCCAAGAAGATCAACCATACATGCATAATGCTCCATTGTTAAAGTGATGTCATGATCTAGCAGGATGGAATCAAATAGGCGACAACCTTTATGCAATAGTCCAGCATTGCTACATGCAGAAAGAACACATACAAAAGTAATATGATTTGGCTTCACACCTTCTTGTTGCATTTGTTCAAAGAGTTCAACAGCCTCCTTCCCATAACCATGCTGTGCATATCCACCCATCATCGCATTCCAGGAGGCAACATCTCTTTTATATATTTTGACAAACGCTTTTTGTGCATCCACCAAACTTCCACACTTGGCATACATGTCAATAATGGCATTCCCCACACAGATATCTACGTCAAATCCTTTTTGGATAATAAAAGAATGGACCTGCTTTCCAATTTCCAGGGCTGCTAAGCTGGCACAAGCATTAAGAATACTGGCAAGATTGAACTGATCTGGCTGTGTGCCAGCCCGTAGCATTTGCCTTAATAGTTTCAGTGCCTCCTCACCTAGCCCATTCTGGATATATCCTTCAATCATGGCATTCCATGAAATAATATTCCATTCAGGCATTCTCTTAAAAACCATGCATGCATATCCAATGCTCCTACACTTCATATACATATCAAGAAGGGAAGTTCCCACCCAGATATTTGACTCACTTCCATTTTTGATGATGTAATTGTGAATGGATTTTCCTTGCTTCAGATCTGCTAGGCTAGCACATGCCCTCATAACACTAGGGAAGGTGAATTCATCTGGTTCAATATCTGTAAACTGTATTTGATAGAATAGTTTCAGAGCCTCCAAGAAACTACCATTCTGCACAAATCCAGCTATCATTGCATTCCATGATATAATATCCCTTGCAGGCATTGCATTAAAAACATACAATGCATCAGCTAAACTGCCACATTTACTATATGCATCAACAAGGGCATTCTGTACAGAAAGATTAGAGTCAAACCCTGTTCTCATTATGTGAGCATGAACCATCTTGCAGTATTCCAAGGATGCTAGAGAGGAACAGGCAACAAGAACACTAGTAAAGGTATATTGCTCAGGATATATGCATGTCCCTAACATTAGGCAAACAAGTTTCAAGGCCTCCTCACCATATGCGTTTTGAGCATACCCTGAAATCATTGCAGCCCACGATACAATATTTCTCTCAGGCATTCTGTCAAAAACATAGCGTGCATCTTGCACCATGTCACACTTGCAATACATATCAACAAGAGCGCTGCTAGCAAAGATGCTAGTCTCATACCCAGATTTGATTATTTCACCGTGTATTCCCATTCCAACTTTATGGTTCTCCGAGGTTGCACATGCTTGGAGAAAAGAGGCATAAGTGTACTGATCAGGCTGGAGACATTCTAATTTCATTCCCTGGAAGAGTTTTCCAGCGCTATCTCCTTTTCCATTCTGTACATATCCTGCTAGCATTGAATTCCATGATACTATGTCCCGTCTCTGCATTTTTCCAAAGACTGTATGTGCAGAATCTATATCGCCACACTTAACATACATGTCAAGAAGAGCGTTCCCCACATCAACATCCGAGAACACCCCAAATTTAACAATATAACCATGGACTTGCAAGCCATGTCCTATTGCTTCTAGGCCACCTGATGCCCTCAGAACTCTTACAAGCATGAATGCGTTTGGCATAATTCCCAACCTAAGAATTTGATTAAAAACCTCAATTGCCTTCCCCGGTAGTCCATTTTGAGTATATCCTAGGGAAAAAATTAATGAACCGTACATTTTTAGCAATTTAGAATTCATGGCTGGTTTATTCAATATCACGTTCTTAATTTATTTTATCTTGTGAAATAAAAAAATGAATTCCCAGTTCCGTAAGTATAAAATACAGAAGAAAATTGGCAATTGTCAACGAAAAACAAATGGTTTTAGAGGAATTAAAATAAACTGTTTGGGAAAAATTATTAAAAAAAGCCAAATAGTAAAGATGGACTTAGGGATCACTTGTGTGGTTTCAAAAGACGAGAATTTGGAGTTGACACATCATCGGTTGTCCATGATAATCAAGGAGATCCCTAGGTCCATCTTTACTTGTGTTGACCTGTTGAAGCTTTAAAACGCTAATAACTAGCCAATTGCCTACCGTTAGCCACTAAAATTTTCCCTACCTGATATCAGAGCTGTCCAATTCACCAGACTGGGATCCTTCCTTTCGTCAATCACCTTGCGAAATCCTTCTACACAATTACATTTGGCATACATATCAATAAGAGCAGTGGCTATGTAGGCATCCACCCCAAATCCAGCTTTGACAATGTGAGCATGGGCTTGCAAGCCTTGGTCCAGAGCTAACAAACTTGAGCACGCGCCGAGAACAGTAGCCACTGTAAACTCATCTACTGGAACATTAGCCTGCTGCATTTCCTGAATAAACATTAACGCCATTTCCTTGCAATTGCAAGTGATATAAGCTGCAACCATGGTGTTCCATGAGACCAAATTCCGTTCAGGCATTTTGTCAAATACCTTGCGCGCATCCTCTATTAATTGAGATTTTGCATACAGATCAATAAGCCTACTGCCTGTATAAACATCTATATCTTGGCCGCTTTTAAGAATAACACCATGGATTTGTTTCAACTGTTCTGGAACTGGAACATTTTCAAGCTGCTGTATTCGTCGAAAGAGTTTTAAAGATTCCCTTAGATTGCCATTCTGAATATACCACAATACTGCATCTCGTTGAGACATATTGTCAACCAGTTGTTGTGCATCGTCAGTCCTATTATGTGTTCTTCGTTTTGTGACGGATTTTGATATGGATTTTATCAAGGAGAGTTGAATTCTTTTTTTACCTGATGAGATGTCTATTTTTTGTTTGTTTTGAAATTCTGTGGAATAAAGAGAGGTTTTTTTTGGCTTTCCAAAGCAGTCTAAAACATAAGACTGAGAAAATGCAGAAGCCATTTTTATGAGCAATTTGCTTCATCTGATATAAGTACTTAAAGCTGTTATCGACTTGATACATAATATGTGGACAATGTCTTTCTGAAGTGGATAATGTTTGTGATGAAACAAAAGAGTGAAGCTTAGTCTTTTGAGTAACGCACTGTATAATTACAGTACTTAGTAGATGTTTTAAAATAAGCATATTTTATTTCACTCAAAGTTTACAATTGTTGAACCAATTTTATCGTAACATGTTCATAATGTAAAATTTGAAAAAGAAAACGAAAATTAATTCAACAAATTTTTATAAATTTTAATCATAGGATACATAAAATTTTGCATATTATATGTCAAAAATTCTTATAAATAGTATGGGAATGACCTTGTCAATATTAATTGTAAGATACCTTAATTTTTGTCAATATTAAGATACTTTAATTTTTATTGAGTATATGTAACGATTTCTCATCAATATTTTTCAAAGTTTTGTTCACAAATATTTCTCAACTAGTCTTTAGTTTATTGATGAAGTTTAGTTCACAAAGAGCCCACCAAGAATTAGTGCAAAGATTCAACGTTCTAAAATGATGAAGTTGGGATCATGTCTTGAGTAAAATTGATGAGTTAAATACTTCTCAAATCTTAACTCTTATACTAAAGAAAATGATAATATGAACACCTAATGTCATGGTATGCTATATTTAAAATTGTAAAATGTGTATCTTACAATTAAATAATAAAGTATGTGCAATCCTTTGTGAGTCTTTTTTAAATATAATAGGGTGTAAATTGAAGACATGTTAGCATAATGTCGTTTATAAATTGAAAAGGATATAAAGATAATTAAACGTACATGTTTAGTTATTAGTTTCTTGTTATTCTTAGTTTATCTTACAACATGAGCATTAAGCATATTAACTTATGTAATATAATATATTTTAGCTTTTTATTAAACTATAAATAGAGGGATGAGGTTGTCTAGTCAAAGTAAATACTAAAAGTAACAAGGCGATAAGACATCGCCCTCTCCTTTAAATTAGACTTCCTCTTGGCAATCATCAAGGGTGGAATATAAGTACATCTCATTATGAGGTTGTCTATATTTACTCTCCATGCATTGCTTTTCATCTTGATGATGGATCATGCAATATGATTTGAAACATTGATGAGAAAAATCTTTACACACCTTAATCCAAAGAATTACTATTGTATTAAGTCATCTCATCAATATCACTTCTCTCCCAATCATTATGCATATATCAATAGTGTTAGGTCCTACCTAGATCCTATGGGTTCTCATTCACATTTAAAGAAATTTTTAAGAAGAATTATAACTTTATATTGAATATGTGTAAGGCTTGGTGTCGAAGTAAACTAGCTAACAATAGTAGGTTACATGCATAGCTTTAGCTAACCATGGTTATATAAAACGGTCTAGAATATTAGATGGCTAAGAAAGTTGGAAGATTGAGGTGAGGTAGAATTGAAAATTAAAAGAAAAGTTAATGTGGGCTTGATTAGCCTTAATTAATTAATCAAGTTAGAGGAATTAAGGATTAAGGTTATTGATTTAATTTAACCCTAGGAGGAAGATGGAAATTAATTACAAGAATATGGGCAGCGGTGACTTGTAAAGATAATTAATTTTAAAAAAATTGAAAAATGATGAATCAAGAGCTAATGGTGAATTTCTGTTGTCTACATTTTTTCCCTCTTTGATATGGAGGCATCGTACGAAAGAAGACTAAAAAATATGCTTCAATCAACTAGATAAATGATGGATGAAAAATGGTGGGATCATAACCCCTCAAGAGATTGCACAAAAAAAGGTGTTTGGGGAAGCTTTCAAAATGAAGAAATGGAAAAATAAAATAGATAGAGAAGGAAAAATTAAGACCAAAAATGGAGAAAAACAAATAAGGTATGAAGAAATGGCAAAGAAAAGAGTCCAAAGGGTGAAAAATTAGGGTGTGGGAGGCTTATAAATAGGCTTAGGCGAGTGGAATAGGTCATTTGCATTGTGGTCCCTCAAAGAATAGAACATAAATTACGTGAAAGAGCTAGGAGAAGATGGAAAATATACTATGTCACATCCACCAAGTGAAGAAAATGTGATAGTGCACATGATCAAAGGAGGTAGGAGTCCAGTACATATCAAAAATTAAACCCCTAGGATCATTAAGTGTAATAAATATGGATCCAAAGTGGAAAAAATGAAGGCGTTGCTTCATGGGAGAGTGTGGATTAACACTTTTGTAATCAAGATTGATTCTTACACTCTGAAAGTGGTGAATGTGTTGGTCAAATGGGTATTTACGATTAAATAAACTCATGAGTGAAATGAAATGCGCCTAATAAGTTAGGATTCACTTATGTAGGAGGAATGTTTTAGTTCTTGTATCAAAATAGAAATGCACTTACATGAAGTGATGCTTTCATGGATTAGACAACTAGCATTTGGCTTATGGGAGAGTTGACAACTAGTTTTTGGATGGATGCAAGATTAGTTGCCACCCTAGAAATCTTGAGAGTAGAGGCCAAAACTGATGGTGTTGAGGGCGAAAATCCCTAGGGGAGGTGAGGTAGGAATTTTTGAAGTGCTAGGGCCATATGATGTAGTGCACATGCCATTATTCTAATAAATAAGGTTATGTTGACAACATTGGTGGAGAGATGTGACATAATGAGACAAGCTCCTTCTATCTACCTAGAGGGGAGACAATAATCACTTTAGAGGATTTTTAGAGGATGTTATGATTGTCAATCTATGAATCTATAGTGAAGTATGAGTTGGAAGGGTCAAGGGATGCTTCAAAGTGATGATTTCTATCAAAGGATTTATCAATGAAAATGCAAGAAATATATTTGTGTGACAAACATCAGTTCATCCTCTCTAAACATATTATAAGTGTTAAAAACACCTTTTTTTTTGTAAAATAAAAAAAAACTAAATGCATCACTTGCTCTTAGGAAATGCATATGAAAATTCAAACATATCACATTATTTATTTACATCATACAATTATTCATTAAATATTATTTTACAAAGCATTGATCATTATTTCATTATGCAAGGTATCATAATTTATACAAATTTTATAAATCATAAATAATCCAAATTTCATGTGAAATTTAGATAACATTTCTAAACAACCAAGTCAGCATTATTCAACTACAAGAGGAGAGAAACACCTAAGTGCTTTTCCTCAAACTACAAACTAGTGTTCCCCTACATAGCTTCCATCAAGGAGTGGCCAATCCTTCACAAGGGTAGCAAATCTAGGGAATCACCAAGAACATCATGACATCTGAGAACTAGTGTTATGGGCCTAAATTTATAAATAATTAATCAAATGAATATTGATTCTATCTAGCTAAGTATGAAACATTTGACTGATTTGTAAACAAATAGACATTGTGAATAGAAAATAACAATTAATTATTTTGCATTACTTTGGCCAAATTTTATAATAAACAAATACACATTATGTGATGGAGATGTGTATCATATATGCACACAAGACTATCTTAAAATAATTCAAGAATTATAATTTCATAATCAATCACACATGACAATTTAATAAATCGAGTATATGCATAATTGTACCTAAAGATAACCCTCCAATCATAGCCACGAAAGGATGTTTAGAAGTTGTTGCCAACTAAAAACACCTAGCCAAGTGTGCGATAAGATTCTAAATAAAATGATAGTGTTATTATTGTGTATTAAGCATGTAATCAAGTTGAAAAAAATTAATCATAATTTTTTATTTTCTATAATTCAATAGGCATTTATAATTATGCCTCATAATAAAAAAACATGTCCACTTTATGAAATATCTTAGTTATACTTATTAATGATCATTTTAAAAACAATAACTTATATTCATTGTTCTTATATGAAAATAATAAATTTGGGTAATCAAATTCTTATATCTTGCTATGTCTTAAGCATTATATAAACTAGTAAATAGAAAATTCTAATCATGTCATATAAAATCAAATTCACCAATCAATGAATAAGATCAGCCTACATATTAAAAAAGAATAAAGCATATACTCGACTTCTTCGCATAACCATAGTTACAAGTTTGATATTGAATTTAATTCTTTTCTTTCAAAGAGGTCTTTGTGTGTGTGTGTGTGTGTGTGTGTGTGTGTGTGTGTGTGTGTGTGTGTCTATACATGCATACATACATAGATACATATGCATATGTGTGTATACATATATACATACATACACAAATACGCGCATGCATATCTCTCTCTCTCTCTCTCTCTCTCTCTCTCTCTCTCTCTCTCTCTCTCTCTCTCTCTCTCTCTCTCTCTCTCTCTCTCTCTCTCTCTCTCTCTCTCTCTCTCACTCTCTCTCTCACACACACACACACACACGCACGTACATATGCATGTATGTACGTACATGTATGAATATGTATATATATATATATATGTATGTATGTATGTATGTATGTATGTATGTATGTATGTATGTATATGTATATGTATATGTATATGTATATGTATATGTATATGTATATGTATATGTATATATTATCTGTATATGTATATGTATATATTATCTATATATGTATATGTATATATGTACATGTATATATGTACATGTATATATATATAAATATCTGTATATGTATATGTATATGTATATGTATATGTATATGTATATGTATATGTGTATGTGTATGTGTATGTGTATGTGTATGTGTATATGTATATATTATCTGTATATGTACATGTATATGTATATATGTACATATATATGTATATGTATATGTATGTATATCTATATATATATACATACATATAGATATACATATATATACATATATACATATATATATATATATATATATGTATATATACATATATACATATATATATATGTATATATACATATATACATATATATATATATGTATATATACATATATACATATATATATGTATATATACATATATACATATATATATGTATAAATACATATATACATATATATATTTGTGTGTGTGTGTATGTATGTATATATATATATATACACGTATAAACAAATACACATATACATATACTTGCATCTGTATACATGGGTGTTCTTTCATATATACTCACATATAAATACATGAATGTACATTCTTTACAATATAAAAATGAGAAAACTGATACGAATATATATGAAGATGCATATAATTATATATTTATATATATATGTATACATATATACTCATATAATATTTATATAACGTTATCTCTATAAAAACAACAATTGTAAATGATGAAATAGTATAATACATGAGACTAGAAGTTTCAATCTTAAAATGAGTGAGTGACTTTTAGGTGATAGGCCCATACACAAATATTTAGGAAAAAATCAAATCATTCTCTACTACCCTAAACATCAAAATTTTAACCAAACGATAAAGAGACCTAGCTATAAACTTACAACACTAAACACATATTTTTTATCAACCACAACAGAGGTTCTTAATGCATAAAGGCATGTACAAGATTAAATGAAACTAATAGTATTATCTTTTCAACTATAGACCTATATAATGTTGAATGGAACTAATAAAAATCTCCATTAAATTGTGAACCTATATAAGGTCATGTTTCTAACAACTAGTGTAAAACAAACACCACAATACATACTATATTGAAAGAGTATAACAATAAAATTTTGCAATTGACAACCCTTTAGCCATAATAACCTCAACATCTACAAACCAATGATAAGGTTGAATTCTATAAAACAAAAAAGAAGGAAAAACAATTCCTTCTCCATTTACAATATAGTGCAAGATATTGTACATATAAAGTGCAATATATTCAAGAACAAATATTTTGCATGCTAAACAGACAGTAGAAAATAAAATATTTCTTATAATAAAAACATATCACTACCTCTTTTACAATAATCCTCTATTACAAAGCTAGTTCATTTCCTTGCTATAGCAGCCACACCTTTTCTTTTCTTTATCCTTTTTGTTATATTTCTTGACACCCTTAAATCTCAATATTGTCCATCATTCCCACTATACAACCATTTGTTGGAGTATTTAAGATTCTATAAAATTCACAACATTTTCAATAAATGCATTCAATGCATTATATTCTCCACTAAATAAAGTTCACAACAACTTCATGAGTTTAAGATTCAATTTTATTTAAAACAGTAACATAAAATTATATAGGTAGGTATGTATGTATGTATGTTAAATATGTGCCTATTTATGTGTACATGTATGTTTATTTTATATACATGTAGCATCATAAAATTGCGACCTTGCAATTTTCAACCACATTTGGGTCTTCACATTGGCGAAACGAATCCTTGAGCCTGATCGGAGACCCAATACATGCTCACATTGCCCGACACTGCACTTTCTCACATCTCGCACTGCATAAACCCTACTTTTTGTCCTAGATAAGGGTAGGACAGGGGCGTGGCGCCCTTGTCCTTGACCTATTTTGGGCCCCGACCATTCAAACTTTGCATTGGGCTTTGCATTTTGGAAGAGGGAAAAGTTTCCCTATGTCAGCCTATGACGAAAATCAATCAATTAACCCTAATTGACGGGTATATAACACACATTTTTCCTTCCTATTTGCATAAGCGAAATTTATGTGAACAAGCATTATCGTCATTCAAGAATCCAAGCATTCAAGCATTCCTTTCAAGCATTGAGCATTCTCAAGTCTCCTTTCAAGGTTAGGTGTTGCATTCAAGTCAATGATTCAACCATTGAAGAGGGGATCTCTTTCATCATTCAATTCCACACAAGCAACTCTATCTACATTTCAATTTCATCGCCTTGAGGTGAATTCTATTTCAGTCTTTCATTTACATTTACTTGCAATTACTACTTTACATCATTTAGTTAATTCCAAAATTGGGGTTTGACCTGAAGGCAAACCCCCAATCCCAACCCCTTTTCCTCTCTTTTTTGTGTGTAGGTTGTAGGTGCGTAGTTGTACTTATAGATTTGAATTTCATTCTCATAGGCGGAAAAACCCTTTTCAGCACACGGATTTTTCGGAGGACTGTGTGCACTTTCAACATGGTCCCAACAACTTTCGCTCAAATTTGCAGGGGACCTTCGTCTCGACATTTTACTGTCAATTTCAGGTGCACAACTTCATCTCGCATTTCTATCTCAAGTTATAGTCATTTCCTTGTCTCTTTTACACTTAGTCTTAAATCACATAATTCAACCTTTTACATTCTAAAAGAGGGGTTGTTGTTACTTTCCAGATCCATTGTCAATTCACTTAGCATTCAATCTCTTCCTATTGTGATTGGATCTAGTGAATTCTCCCCCCTCTTTTAATGTAATGTGTGTGAAAAGGTTAAGGAGAATATTTTGTGAAACTTTCACTCCTTCTCTTAAGGAGAGAAAAGTTTTCCTCTTGACTTCTTCATCACCCTCTTTCACCACCATTACAATACATACATACAAAATATGTCTGTGTGCATGTGATCGTAAGGCATTGAACTAATCTTCAATTCCTACATGGTATCAGAGCTTTGTTATTGCAAAACTCTTCTAAAATATAAAGGTAGAGCTATTGTCAGATAAGATATATTGGTAAATCTAGCAAAGTTGAGTATGCTCTTCTTTTGCATCATATGATGACTTGGATGATGAGAAAAAGATGAAAGAAATAATAGATTTGGGGATTTCCTCTTTAGGGGTTTCTATTGCAAGTTCGTTTTGGAGAATATTTAAGAAAATCTTATCTCACCATTGAGTTTAAGATGTCAAAAAAAAACAATTTTACCTTTTGTTTTGTTCATATCAAACTTGTGAGTCCATATCTACATGGGTTTGAAGTTATGAGGTGGTTTCCATTTTAGAGAGGTAGTTGATATTCTGGAGCATTTTGGGCCAAAATAAACTCTACCATTGCATCCAAAAGGCTCAAAACCCCTACTTGATCAATTGAGACTGGGGCATTTTTCAACTCTATCACCATTTTCTTATGATCCATATGTTGGTATCAACATTAATAGGTCATTGACAAAATATTAAAATACTTTGCAACATCCACAAGGTTCTTCGGCATCATCACCACATTGTTCTTATGCAAGATTTGGTGTAATTTTGCAAACAGTGTGATATTTTGTCAATGCTTAAAAAATATTTTTTTCAATTCATTGTTTCAAATTTTAGTTTGGTATCTTCATTTGCATTTTTGTATACAACAATCATATAACAAGTACTCGAGGGTTTTAGTGAGCAACATGCTTCCATTGCCAAGTGATCCTTGCCTACAAATGTCACCTTCACCCATCTACTGCAAAAAAAATTGCACAATCAGCACCATAATTGCATCAACTGTTAGAGTTATCTTATATTAGCTAATAATTATTTATTTAATTATTAGTCTATTAAACTCTATGCTTAAGCTAAACTTAGGAATTTAATAAATATTGTAGGTATTTAATAATTATTCTAATTATTAAATACACATTATCCCTTTAGGGTTTCTTTAGGGTTGCATATATTTAGGGTTTCTATTATCCTTTTATAAGGATTGTATTGTACTTGTTCAAAAAATTGATTCCCTTTCTGAAAGATAATTTTCTTCTTTAGAGCATTTATGCTTTTTTGCTTTATGTGCCTCCATTATTCTCTTGTGACAGGTATTTGCATGCAGGTGTTCTTGGGATCTCTGAAGTTGTATTTCCTCAACTTCTTCATGGTATCAAAGCCTACATCTGCTGCTGCTTGTTCCTAATTTTTCAGAAGATTTTTTGGAGGAAGGTTTCAAGTTTTTTTAGAGTTTTTTATTGGATTTGGGGTAGCTGTTTTGTTTTTTATCCTTTTGGGCTCAAACGGAACTCACCGTTGAGCTCAAAATGCCCCAAAACCCCCCTTTCCATATAAAATTTCTCAAATTTTGACAAATTTGGGTTCTGAAATTTTTTCTTTAGTTTTGCCTTTTTTTGCACGAATTTCGAGAAATTCGTCAAAAAAATCATTAAAAAAATTTAGAGCAATTTGGGCCAAAATAGACCTTACCGTTGGCTTTCGAAGGGCGTTTCCATTCATTTTGATATATAATTCAACCTATTTCGGTGACAAGTGCATCTGGGCCATGATTTTTCATTGGCATGCTTTACAAGGCACAAAAATCAGTACGGCTGTACCTGCAAATGTGTCAGAAAATTTTTGTTAAAAAAAATATATATATATATTTAATTTTTATTTTTATTTTTTTACCCTTTTTATGTCCAAAAGAGGCGTTTTTTTCTTTTGGTCATAACTTGCACAAACGAAGTTGTTTTTTCAAAAACGAATAGGCGTTGGAAAGCTAGTTCCAAGCCGGACCTCGTGGTGTTGGAATTTTTTTTCCAATTTTGTTGTTTGACTTTTTTTTTCCAGTCAAAGTGGGGTCTCTTTTTTGCACTCCGGGAGCCATAGAATGAGCATCCGAACTTTGTTTTTTGAAAACTTTATATCATTGGAAAGCTTGTTCTGTGCAATTTCCAGCCATATGAGTTTTCTTTCTAGATTCTGCTCCAGGAATATTTTATTCAGTTTTTTGCTTTTCAGCACTCTGGGATCTCTTCTCTGAGTAGGATGTCTCAGTTTTGGTTCTTCTTTCTATTTCCAGTCTTCTTATCATTGTAGCTTCATTTATGCAAACACACTGAGATAAAGTGTCATCATGCATTGTTTACTTGGGATCTTGCACATATTGTGCCTTATTGTACATGCACTACTTATAAAGTGCCATGAGGGGGTTGATGTTTGCCTTGTTTGCCATCTACCTTTGTCCAGTGAGTGTTCCTTCCACGACTATGTACTTTCTCTGCACCTTCGATGTTCCTAGTTCTTCGTCATGCAGTTCTTGTTGGCCATTCTTTTCAGTGTACCTGTACCTTTCCCTCTTCAGCATTATGGGGAGGTTTGTCTTGTTGGTTCTAATGCTTCCTTGGTTCGATTGATCCGCTCTTCAGGCTTTGGTGTCCCATGCCATCTATATCTTCGAGTTCAGTTGTTTGTCTTTGTTTTCCATCTGATTCGAGTAGTGTCATTTGAGGGCACTCATGCAGATTACAGTCTTCTCTACCTGGTCATGTTCTATTTCAGTGGAGGTTCTTTAAATCAACAGTTACTCTTCGACAGTGTTTGCAGCTATTTCCTGCTTCAGTGGTGTTCTTCTTTCTTTTCCATCTCTTTTTGGAGTAGAGTTTTTTCCCACGTGGTTTTCTCTATTTCTTCATTTCATAGAGATTTGGTTGTGATTGGGTACCTCATCAGGCCTTGTTGTCGGGACCCAAATTTGCCTTCATTGTGTAGTTGCATTTTTTGCTTCATGCATTTAGTTTTTTAGCTACTCCCTAAGTTCATCTTAAGGGGGGGTGTTAGAGTTATCTTATATTAGCTAATAATTATTTATTTAATTATTAGTCTATTAAACTCTACGCTTAAGCTAAACTTAGGCATTTAATAAATATTGTAGGTATTTAATAATTATTCTAATTATTAAATACACATTATCCCTTTAGGGTTTCTATTATCCTTTTATAAGGATTGTATTGTACTTGTTCAAAAAATTGATTCTCTTCTGAATGATAATTTTCTTCTTCAGAGCATTTATGCTTTTTTGCTTTATGTGCCTCCATTCTTCTCTTGTGACAGGTATTTCCATGCAGGTGTTCTTGGGATCTCTGAAGTTGTATTTCCTCAACTTCTTCATCAACGACCAACCACCAACCCCCATAAACATCTAAAAATGACTCATGCATTTTCATCTTGTCATCACCTTTCTTCTATCCATATTAATTGAATATTTTTTTATTATTTAGTTAAGCTAACATTTCTTCTATTAATTGCATAATTTTACTATTTAAATAATTCATTATCATTTCCTTCTATTATTAATTAAATAATTTTATTATATAATTAATTTATCTTTTGGTCCTCTATAATTAAACAGTTTTCAAAAATTATTTAATCAACTACCACTTCCCTCTCAAATTAAATAAATTCAAATAACTTATTTAATTTTCCAACCTCAAATAAATATAATTAATATTTTATTTATTTTCTTTGTGCATTTACACCCCACCTTATCCTTCCACCTCATCAATCCATGTGCATTATAGGTACTACCCTCTCTCAAATTTTCTCATCCATTGATCTTTCTAATTACTCTCTACCATTGAACGAGTATTGTACGAGGCATATAAATAAGACCTTCATTCATTCATTTCTCTTTATAGCTAACATTTTTGAGAACCTACAATATTGTCAAATTATCAAATATTTATCAAGCATTATGATTACCAAGATATAGCACTATCATTATCAAGCATCCATTATCAAGCATATATTCTAAAGAATCAAACCATCATTATGATATTAAAGTTATGCTACAAATTTTGAGAGAAAATCTGCATCAAGCATATATCAGAAACAATGGAGCCATCTAAGGTCTTTTTTATGATATTATTGTTCATCGTTTGATTTTATGCATAGATCTTGGGCTTTATTGAGTGGTTTTGTGAATGTGAATTTGGATTTTGCATTGCATTATTTTTGTTGTTGTGATTCAAATTTTCATATTTCACAAAGCCCATAAGAGCTTATGTTTGCCCCCCAAGTGCTTGACTTGGGAATTTTTTCTTTTGGCCATAACTTTTCATCACAATGTCAAAATTTTACAATCTAGATATAGACAAAAAGGTGGTCACATGTACTTTGTAGTGGTGTAGTTCATTTTGTGTTTTTTTGTTGTTGATGTATTTTATTGTTGATTGAAGTTACAATTCCCCTTTTGAACATATGATTTCATAACTTCTCACCATTTTATCTGATTGTCATGATTATATTTATAATTAAAATATATTCTTGAGCTCTATCATTTTGTCTATAATTATTTTTTCTATAATTATTTTTTTCTATGTTTAGCCCTAGGTATATTTTATTCATTTTTTTGCACATTTGACATAATCACTAATTACTTGAACATATTGTCTCTTGGATAAGTTTTATTTTATGGGGGGCTTCATTTTCAATATTGATTCAGATTTGGGAGGAATCACATTAAACTTATACAATATATTATCAATTTCACTATGTTTGTGTATGTTGCCCTAATGACTAAACCAAGCTTTGAGATATACACTCCTCATAATTATCACACATGGAAGGTAAAAATGCAACGTTTTTTTGGTCAAGATGTTTGTAGTCTACCTTGGTTGATCATCAACTTGCATTTTTTAGAAAATATGATAGATTTTCTCGCAAGAACAAATATGATAAGGCTACAGGCTTGATTTATATGCATGTTTATGATATATTGTTCTTACACATTGAGGATTATGCTACAACATCTACACATAAACTTGCCAAATAATTAGGATGCTCTAAGGATGATATGAAACCCAAAAATACAATAAATATTAGAGCTTATAATGATGCAAAGAGATAAAATGAAGGTGTCATTTGGCTTCCAATATAGGTCCACCTTGTTATCATTCTCAATCTATAACTTTCATACAACATCATTTTCAGTGACATATGGTTCAAGCTATGTAAGCCCTCCCATCCAAATATCACCAATACATTAAATTGCACAATGGTGTAGAAACCATACTTATTGCCAATGCTAATCCATTTTAATATTACAAAATGTTAGAAAGTCCTTAAAATGAATTGCATAATTATCCTAGTATGTATGTTGCCACTCATCCATCATTACTATCTTCATCTTATGTCAATATTATCACTTTGACATCATCATCTATCAATCCCACTTCCCAAATCAATGTCAAGATTTTTGACAAAGAGTGTAGAGAATATGAGCTACATGATGCTTATCATGTTTGCTAGATCCATCTTATTAGGCAACCACTAATTTTTTTTATACATATCTATTTATCCAAAATAAATAAATTATAGGAGATAATTATCCCCACCCATTTATAACTCTTGTAAGTATTCTTAGTTAATGAGGATTCCCACTTTATTTCATTTTATCTCAACCATTCCTTGAGACTGAATCTCCACCATTCACATTACTATTTGCATATCCAAAAATCAATCCTCCATCCTTCATTCTATATACTCAAATGACCATTTTGTAGGTAGATGATGCTGATTTGAGCACCCACATTCCATCCAAGAAGACATCTGACATACTTGATGTTTGCATGTGAGCATGGCTTTCATATTCATATTTTTATTTTGTATTCCTCATTGCTCTATCTTTTAGGAGATGAATATTATCTCAATAGCTCGAGATCACCTATAAAAACAAAGATAACCTTCCACAAGAGAGTATGCAAGAAATGAGTTTGCTTGATATTAAGATCTATAAGATACATACAAAGTGTACAATAGCCTTGCTTATATAGGAAAGGATGGAAGATAGGATTAGATAAGATCATGACATGTGACTTAATCCTATAGCATGAAACAAATAACTTGAAAAATATTAAATGACCTATAACAAGAAGTAAATAAAATACAAAAATTAAGATAAGAATCTAATCTTATCTAGACAACTAAGACTTCTAAAAATTATTTCTAGGACCTAAGTTAGCATAACATATGAATAGGACCCACTAGTAAACTAGTTAGGTAAAACACCTTATTCACACCAACACCTCCCCTTAAGTGCAACCTAGGGAGTAATAAACCAATACAATTAATGCAGGATGGGTCCTATATACGAGGCCATTTAGGTACCCATGTACAAAAGGTCTCTCACAAATATAGTAAAGAATAAAAAGTACATGAAAAAAAAAACCTTCTCCAAAAGAAGAATGCAAATAAAAATAATGTACAAGTGATGAAATGAATGATGTATGGAGGACTGAATCTATACCCTCAAGGAATACATCTATCATAAAGATACAGTATGAAATTTTCCCATTAGAGAGAAAGATAGAGACTACAAATCTCCCCCATAATGAAGTATCTCCAAAGCCACTAAAGAATAACAAAAATTAAGTCTAGCAAATTCTTCTTTAACATGGGACAAAACCTCCAAAGGTATATCTTGTCTTCAAGAAGTATTGGCCAATAAATATCTTGTTGTTCCATTGTTCAGACAAGCATTAAGAACCAATTTGTGAGAGGAGACAATATGTGTGTGTCATTAAAAGGTTGCATCATGGAAGGGCATATGGATTTAATTTTTAATGAAAATACAAACAAATAGAGAAATCTTGTCAATCATTCCCATCTATAAGTTGTCAAGCACACAAATCACCTCAAAAGTGGGTCTCCTATGAAAAGGAAATCTCAAAAATTCCTTTGAATGATCATGTGAGGCCAAATGTATGCTAGTAGTTGGTTGGGAAAAAACTTGTAAGGAAAATAAAAATTGTGCTCTCAATATTAGAAAAATATCTAAACAAAACAAAGATCTTGGGGCCAAACTTGTATGGAAAATAAACAACAATCCTAGTGCTAAGTGGTGTCAAATCTTGCATAGGAAAAAATTGAACACGGAAGATGCTACATGTATCTTGACTAATCCCCATCTCCCTCGAGGATCCAATATTTGGGACTATGCAGCATTGCAAAATTTTGAGTATTGATCATTTATCTTGGGTCATCAATAATGGGTGCATTGCACATTTCTAGTCGAAATCTTCAGACAAGTTTCCTCCATTGGCTAACAATCCAATCTTGGCAATTCAAATGAATAGCATAACTAATACTTAGGGGTGCTTTGTATACAGCTATTTGCAACAAAACAACAATGTGAGTTATCAAATATGGAGATGGAAAAGCATGGATGATCTCCCTATTCCATTTGAAGCTAAGGAAGAACTAAAAACAAAAAAGGGAAAGAGATCAACCCACATGAATCAAATAGAAGACTTGAGATAATTTGGACAAATTTTC
Organism: Cryptomeria japonica; assembly: GCF_030272615.1. Taxonomy (NCBI): domain Eukaryota; kingdom Viridiplantae; phylum Streptophyta; class Pinopsida; order Cupressales; family Cupressaceae; genus Cryptomeria; species Cryptomeria japonica. The sequence goes on from NC_081409.1 coordinate 277,605,904, forward strand.
AATACGGGAATATTTCTCTCAAAATTGACTATCAATTATAGAACTTATTAGAAGAAATTCTAGATTGGCCAGTCGAACTTTGCTAGAAAAAGTGGAATCTCCCAAAGGTTGAAATATATGTTTGGACTGCATTATGCAAAATAATCCTCATTGGATATCAACTTCAAACCACTAGTATCATGAGCCCGTCTCATTATCATGTAAATCTAATGGGGAATTTATGAATCACCTTGTCATCAACAACCTTGTTGATAGTCTATGTTAGGAGTGGATTGGTGACAAACTAGAAGTTACAAAACACCATAGGTTCATATTTGGCCTCTATTAGACAATATGGATAACTTCTCAATCAAACATTATAATCGAGAGGCAAATTGCATGAGATATTTCCTCGCAAATATGGTGTAGCAAGGATTTGACTATTTTCAAAATTAAGAATCAAAATGAGTTTTTTTTTGTATTGTAGAAGATTTGAACTTAGCAGCATTGAGTTGCCACTTACACAAAATGTAATGAATGGGCTTTGTCTAACTATCAAAGTGCCACTATTTTTTTTGTACATTAGAATGATAGACATGATCAATATATTTTCTTTTTAGTATTAATTTTTTAAGGATTAATATTAGAACCTCTATCAAACTCACTTTTATTATATGTAGAGTGAATATGTTTTATTGTGTGTAATGGTTTTTCCTTGTTTCTTAAGGTGTCAAAACATTAGTTTTTCTTTATCACCAGACTTTCAACAACCTTGATGGTTGATATTCAAAGATAACATACTAACTATTTGAAAGTTTAGATTATTATTTGTTTCTTATTCACATAAGCCCTAGTGTAAGCATGTGATCATATATCATCACATGATAGTGTATGTCTCAGATTCTTTTTAATTAACCCTATAATTTATAAGGTGTTCTTCCCTCAACAATTTATATCTTCTTTAGTGTTTAATTCAAAAATGATATTTTTTTCCTCCAAATAACATACATTCTTTCTTTTTCATTTCTTGATTTCACATTCCCATTAAAAACCTTGAGATCTAATTAAAAAGCACTTTACACCTTTTTGAAAACCATTTTTTTCTTATTAATAATTTTGCAAAACCTTCAATTCAAACTCTCTATTGAAAAGTTAAAAACAATGTAATAATTTTAAAATATTAGTTTTCATCTTCAAATGATAGCACTAAAGGTGTATGTTGAAGTCCATATTTACCCAACTTTACAAGGAAGAATTTTCAAAGAAGAAGCTATGAACCCGAGAGGGTTTTAAAAGGTTCTCAAAACCTTGTACAACAAAAAATATTACAATATGAAAACTAGGAACCACAAAGGAATTGTCCTTTACAGAGATTACTTTAGTGGCGAATATTCGCCAATGGCGAATTTTTCACGTCGGTGACCTGGGAAATGTTGAATATTTTGTATCGACTGGGGATGGCCATGTCGCTAGAACATTATCAATTTCCATCAAATTCATGGCTCGGTCGCCATATTTTTTATGTAATTAAATGTTTCTATGCGAGGATTTTGCCAATACAATATGCATTGGGCACACGGTAAATTTAATTTTTTGGCCCATGCTCTCCGAGGTTGCCTTAATAGACGACCATAATTTGCCTCTAGGCATGTGAAGATTTGTTCGCTAGGAGGACCCAATCCGCCCGACATTTTGTCGGCGCGTGTCTCCATTCACCCCAACTTTCGCTAACTATATTGCATTTGCCAATTATTTGGACGACCCATAATCATCTCAAAAATTATATAAGTCATGTTATAGTTACGCGGGATTCCCCAAATATTTGTATACCATATAAGGATTGGTATAAATACATGCAAATATCATATCTATCTCTACACAATCTGGTGGGTTCTAGGCTCTGAATTCTTATCAATAGCAAAGTTTCAGACTAAGGAAATTCATTGTTGTTGACTGCATTGTTGACTGGTAGTGACCTAAAGGTGAGCGATCATATTTTTGAAGTGTTCTAATGTTATTCTGAATTTATCTATATTATTTTGCACTGTTGAGTTCATTTTCATTCAGTGGTGACCCATCGGTGCCAAGTGGTTAGCTGGGACATTTAGACCTCAGATATCTAGATTGTAGGTCGTAGGGCCAATTAAACATATATTATACTTTATAGTCTATTATTACTTCTTCAAAAAATTGATATTTTTTTGGCAGCCTTTATTTCGTTGGAAATGTCCAACAGGAAGAAGGGTAAGAAACCTGAATGTGGGGAAGGCCATGAGAGGCCAACAAAAAGTAGAACGTTGCCTTTGTACTTTGGCTTTGGAAAAGAGTGTGGTGAAAATCAGGAACGTACATCATCACAAGTACAAGTACAAAATTCACAACCTAAACCGCATGTTGAAGACGACGGCGAACTTGATATCTCAGATCAAGATGATCTCGAAGAAGATTATCTGGTAGATTCCCAAGTTAGTCAGAATGATATAATTGACTTGGGTGATAATGCCATTGATGATAATGCACAGAAGGGGAAAAGAAAATCCAGATCAAAATAGGATGAACCATAATCAAAAAAGGATCAGGAGTGGGATATGTCAGTGAAGAATTTTCAAATTAATTGGGCATCAAAGTATCCATTCATTGAACCAGTGGAGAATCCAATTGAAGACAATCCTCCAATAGAATGCAGGTGTAAGATTTGCACTTGGAAACATAACAAGGAAATTAGGTTGCAACTAAAATTTGACACCATAGAAAAGCATATGGGTAAAGTTTATGAAAAGCAAATGATAGACGGGGTTGAAAAATCAGTGATAAGGTGGAAAACAAAGGAGGAATGTAAGCATGTGAGGAATGCCGAAGAGTATTATTTTCATGAGAAAATATAGACGAAGCCTGCTGAAGTTAAAGGTTCGATTGAAGCTAGTTTTAGAAAAGCAATGCAAATATAACAACTGGGAAAAGTTGTTCAGTTAAGCGTTGTTTTTTATATTTTGAGCAGACGGCGTGCTATGACAGATTTCCCATCAATTAGTGGTTTATTACACTTTTTGAAAGTTCCTAACTATCCTAATAGACATTGGTCAGTAAATAGTGGATGGGAATGGGCAAGTTGTCTTGCTAAGGTTGAAAAAGAAGATGTAAAGGAAAAAATATGAGAGTCAAACTCTATTGCATTTTTTTAGACAAAGTTACAGCAGTAGACAATACTTCATGGGTATGCATGCATGTTTATATTGTAGAGAATCATACCCACAAACCTCATCTACTATCTTTTGCTAAAATGAAGGAAAGTGCGACAGCGGAATATTTATTTCAACTAGTAAAGAGAAGTTTAATTGAATATGGAGGTATGGATAACATGACGGTTGCCAAAAAATTGGGTTGTGTTGGAGCAGATGGAGCTTCAGTAATAAGGTCATAGGAACGGTCTTTGTACAAAGATTGAAACTTCATTTACACTGTACATTACTATAATTCACTCCATGGATCACAGAATGAATGTAGCTTTTGGAATTGTGAGCAGGTTTGCTTCAGTAAAAAAATTGAAATTTTAATTAGAGCTCTACTCACACTTATGTTGAAGTCCCAAGCGATTTATGGAATTTCAACACTTTGCTAATGGAATAGTTGATGGGAATATTCTTCTTAAGGATAATGATACCAGATGGATCTCTTTGGATGGTCTAGCGCATCGAGTTTTTTCAAAATATCCATCCTTGATTGGACTATTTCACACAACTCTCGATGAATCTAATCAACCAAAATTTCTTGAACTTCTTTGGAGGTTAGGTAATCTAGAGACACTCTTAACTTTAGTAGCTCTTCTGCCCATGCTAGAGGAAATGAGGAATATTCTGAAGACTACCCAAAAAAGAGCTTTATATATTGCAGAATATGCTACACTGTGTAAGATGGCATGCATGACCCTCGACAATCTCTATCGAAATCAACCAACACTATCTAATGAAAAATGTGTTAAGTGGCGAACACTCACAGATTTGAACAATCTTGATAACTTTTTACAAATCGGTGCAAACAGGGAGGTATGTGCCAATGTATGGGGATTTGAGATACCAATGCACTTCTATGCCACAGTCGACCCTGAGGAACCAGGAAAGCGCCCCAGGAAGCAACTAGCAAGAGTTACAAGGGAAGATTTCGTCAAGATTGTTGAGACTGTAACTACTTCTATGAAGAAAATTGCGTATGATCTTTCCTCACAAATTAGAAGCAAATTCCCTCCTGACAACCTACTTGAAGCCATGTCTATCGTGTTTCCTCATTATTGGAGCCTCAACAATATAGCTGATTTTTGAAGTAAGCTACTGACTTTGATAAAACAATTTTGCATATCCAGAGAATTGAATGGTGTAACTATAAATGGAATATTAGATGAAACTCATCTTTGAAAGAAATCATCTCATTTTGCATACACTATGAGAGAACAATCTGGCAAAATGGAGAACCCTCGTGAAGAGGGATCAGTAACAAGGCTTTGGAAATATATAGCTGAGAATGCAGTGTTGTGTGATTCAATGCCAGAATATTTGAAGCTTGTTGATTTATGTCTTACCATGATATTGGGTTTAGTGGAAGATGAGAGAGTTTTCAATGCTTTGGGGTTCCTAAAATCAAAGCTAAGAAACAAACTAGAAAAAAATTTGGAAAATTGCTTGAGGCTCTATACATCTAGGTATGATGTCCACACTTTTCTTTACGATAGGGCACTGCAAATCTAGAGGTCCAAATGTGAAAGAAGAGGTTTGGGCAACACTTCAAACCAAAGTGTCAATGGGATTATTGACTCATATACTAGACCTACTGGTAGCATTGAGATGCAGTTCAACGAAGGTATGCAAACTCAGAGTGAAGAAACCACAGATAAGAATCAAGAAAGCTCTGAATTTGATGAGGATGAATGGCAATTGTAAGAGACTGGTATTTATTAATCTTATTATTGTATCTCATCATTCATATTACAAAAGCATATTACTTTTTGCAATTAGAATTTAATATTGATTTGTAATTGTATTTTTCAACTTTCTATTTCCAAGTTTAAAATAGCATAATAAAATACCATAATGTGTTTATTGATACAAAGATGTTTATTGTTTATTTAGACATGTTTGAGAACTTAGATTTTCATTAATTATTTCAAAATATAGCCATATGATACAATTCATTCAATAGTAATACACCAATATGTGTGATTCTCCATGCAAATTGCAAAAGTGAATACAAAGTTTTAGAACCCTTCGCAAATGACCTTGAATTCCCTTTTATAGAAACGAGAGAGCAACAACAACTCATGTGTGATTCTCCAATGTCCATGCAAAAGTGAATACAAAGTTTCAGAACCCTTTGCAAATGACTCTGAATTCCCTTTTATAGAAACAAGGGAGCAACAACAGCTTCATGTCGAATTGCAAGTTTGCATCATGTGAAGACTCAACATCAAAATCACAAACTTAGCACAGATTTACATGGCCATCACAGGCCGGATTAGCAATTTAACAACTGCTACATGTCTGATGTCTCTTGTTCAAAAAATAGAGTTCAAAATTAAATATTAATTCACACCATGACAAATTAAATATAGATAATAGCAGTGCCTAAAACCTAGTAATCAGAAATAGAGAAATTCATAAATGTTAAAGCTTGGGTGAATTTGAGAATATAAATTTACTGGCTAAAGTTTTACACTGTGCATCATAGATTCATAGGCTGGATTAGCAAATTAGCAATAGCGAGTGCTGGTTTTTTCTTATTCATAAAACAGAGTTATTTCAAGCGATGCCAAATTCCAAACAGAAAAAACATAAAACCTTGAAATGAAGAGTAAAAGAAGAAAATTGTGTAATACATACTATGATTCTTAAGATTTTTGTGTCAGTTTTTGTAGGGTTCTCCACTCTTCATCTTATGGAAGGTCAATATTCAGTAAACTATGGAAAGTCAACTGCAACTTGGTCAACAATCCATATTTAGAAGATTGACTTGACATCACTGTTTCATCCAATACCAAATTTAGAGTTGTAAATGGTTGGATGAATTCCATAAAGCTTTGGGGAGTTGTATACTTAGAAAGAAAGCCTAAATCAAACTTCATTTTTATCTCCATGTTTTTTTTGTAAGCTTCTTTTCCAATGAATGTTTTTGATAGGTCAACGTCTTAGGCAAACCAAGTTTAATCAAACTATTTTTCTTTTCTTGCAGCTTCAATATCTTTTTGCCACATTTTTCCATAACTTCTGATGTTTCCCTTAGTTTCTAGCATTTTTGAATGATAGATGATGTCTTAACTGTGGCATCAATGCGGCTCTTAATTCCCTTGGATGCCAAGTAGCTGTCACTGGTACTGTAGACTACTTGTAGAATCTGTTTTGCCATATCCTCTTTTGAATAACCATGTATGCTCTTCTCAAAGTGCCCTTTGATTTTCATATAAATTGATGCGCTGCTAAATGGACAAGGTTAGCAAATGACAAACAACACAAGACACAAGAAAATCGTTAGTATTAGTCAATCAAAAACTAATCTAAACAGGCATATCAAAAGAGATACTAAAATCATGCTAATATATCTAACAAATGAAACAAAGATAATAAGGCATCTCCAAATGCCTCTTAGCATGCTCTTAGCTCCTTCTCCCTTGTTCCTCTCCTCTCCAAGTTCCAAAATAGTGTAGCTCTCAGCAACTTTTTGCACTGTGGATGCTTATGGAGGATTGAGATTTTAGTATTTGCTCCAAATGTAAAATGAAAAGCTAAAATACTAGATGCTATTAAAATGATTGATTTTAACCAAAATAACAAGATTTTAGTTTGCTATGCTAAATGCTCTCTAAAATGCCTATAGGTTAAATGCATACAAGTTTTCAAGATCTAGATTATGAAGAAATGGGCTCTATTTATAGGAAAAATGGAGCAATGGATGGTTGAGACTGAGCAATCTCAACAAGGGTCAGGATTGAATGATTTCAAATCCATGTGAGGGCTTTCAACCCAATCCTAGAATGACAAGTGTTAATGTGAGATAGGTTGAGAGGAGAGGGAATAAGCATTAAATGCTTGATATGACCTTGGGAGTTAAAGTCAAGGTTAGTTGAATGAATAAACTCTTTATTCAAAGAATAAAGCTTTTATCCAATAGATAAACTCTTGTGCAAATGTAAAAAGGGATAAACATGGTTAAAACAAAAATGTTTGGGGAGACAAGTTTGAAATAACCATAAATGGTTATGTAAGAGCCATAAATGGTCATGTAAGAGCCATTAGTGGTTTTGGAAGACTTTGGGGGTTAATTTGTTGAACACACAAAGCATTAAATGCTTTTCAAAGACTTTTGAAGTCTTTGAGAAGTGACTTCATTTTGCTTAGGAATGTGACAATAATTAGGGGATGGATTAGGCTAATTAGGAAGGGTTTAGAAGAATCTAGAAGGGGATTTAGGAATGCAATTGGATTTGGTGGGTGAGGGAAAATAGGATTTTATTAAAATAAAAATTCATTTATTTCAATAAATGTGTGCAAGTTGCTTTTGTAAGAAAATGCAAGTGGGGGGGATAATGATTTAAATAAATGTTTTATTTAAAAGAGGAAAAGGGGGATTTAATTAAATAAATAGATTTTATTTATTTAATTGATTGGAATTTGGTTTAATGAATTAATTAAAATAAATTGAATAATTTATTTAATTAATAGGAGAATGTTTGGAGATGAATTAATTAAATATTAATTTAATTAACTGATGGCTAGTGGATTTTTAATTAAATAAATAATGAATATTTATTTAATTAAACCAGACAGATTTGTGTGACTACATAAATTACTCTCAGACTTTCATTCAATTCAAACAATTCACACAACTTATCACTCTTCTGCATTATTTGCCGCTAAATGTTTTCTTGTATATACGTTGTTGTATTTTTCATATTATCTTTCAATCTATCCTCCAAAATTTTTATTTTATCATTTGCATTGTCCAAGTCTTCTTTCATTGGTGCACATTTTTTTCTTTCTTCCTCTACTTCCTCTTGCAAATGTTTTTCTTTTTCCTTCCCACGATCCAATAGGTCCCATATTTTTCTTATTTCGGTAGCAGCAGACTCATAACTTTTGTATAATTTTTTAAAACTGACTCTTTCCTCATCAGTTGTTTTACCGCTTTTAGCCAATTTTTCTCTCAGGTCCTTTAATTTTGCATCCATCTTCTCCTGCTCTGCAATTTCTACTACAGAGCCCGAATTTTTTATCCTTTTCTGTAAATCATTGCACTTGTTATCTGCTGCTTTCCTCCTTGATTTTTCATTTGCTAGGTCTGACTGTAACTTTTCTATTTGTTTCTCTAGTTTATTTTTTTCTCTCTCTACCTTTAGCAATGAAATGTAGACCACTTCATTAGTCCTTTTGGACACACTAATTTTGTCCACATTATGTACTTTGGAAAAATCCATTTGGAGGGTGCTAACTTGAAATTCAGAGGGATCTATCTAACTGTGTGGTGGATTTTTCTCTTTAGTTGGGGTTTGGGGCATAACAACCATGAACTCCATCATATATTTATATGGGTCATATGTTGGAAGTACCCTGTTCCTTGCAGGTTGTTCATCTAAAACTTCAGTCAGGGCAACCCTATGAAATGATTTCTTTTTTTCTTTATTTGCTTTTGTTGTGTGTTCATATTTTTCATAGTAATCACAAAATTGAAAATTTGGGCTTGCTGAAGCAATTGAATGTTTGAAAGGTGACATAGGAATAACAGAGGCTCCAGTTCCACTTATGCATGTGGTTTTTGTTGAAATGTGGCGACTGATCAGCAAAGTACTGTACACTCAGCACGTATCCTCGCCGGGGTCCAGGGCCGGGCCGGGCCTCGGGCAGGGGTTCGGGGGCGGTAGCCCCCGAGAAAGCGGGGGTTCGAGGGCAGCAGCCCCCGAGAAAAAAAAAAATTGCCGTTTTTGTTATGAAAACCGACATTGTAATAAAACCCTAAAAAAGGTCGACTTTGTTTGTTGCCCTAAAAATGCATGTTATAAGTGGCTGGGATGCTTAAGGCATTGTAAGGTTGATGTACTGTTTTTGCTAGATAATAAGAAAGATTGGACGGCTGTGTATGGTGGACGTAACCCATTCTGGGTGAGCCACGTTAAATCTTTGTGTTATCTGTGTCCTGTTTTATTTCTTTATCTTTTGTATTTAAATCTGCATATAATTGTTAGTTCATATTTGCTTCGGATCTGCTCAAAACCCTAACAATTGGTATCAGAGCGAGGTTTTCTGTAAATTGGCAGGACTTTCAGATTTGAGTGGGAACAATGGAGGATTCCAAATTCAAGGTCGAAAAGTTTAACGGCCAGAATTATCAGTTATGGAAAATGCAGATGGAGGATTACCTGTATCAAAAGGATTTGTGGCGGCCATTGAAAGGAAAGGCAAAGAAACTGACCACAATATCAGATGAAGAGTGGGACATTTTAGATAGAAAGGCACTGGGATCCATTCGATTGTGCCTTGCGTCGTCTGTAGCATTCAATATAACAGAAGCAAAAACGACTATAGATTTGATGGCAACATTGGCTAAGCTGTATGAGAAACCCTCGGCTTCAAATAAGGTATTTCTTATGTAGCGTTTGTTTAATTTGAAAATGAGTGAGGGAGGATTTGTAGCAGAGCACTTAAATGAATTTAATACAATTACCAGTCAATTGTCTTCGGTAAAAATTACCTTTGCAGAAGAGGTTAGGGCTCTCTTGATTTTATTTTTTTTGCTAGAAAGCTGGAATAGCTTGGTTATGGCTGTAAGTAACTCTGTCTCTGGTAAAAATACTTTGGTATTTGATGATATTGTTGGTGTTATCCTAAGCGAGGAAATGCGAAGGAAAAGCACAGGTGAGACTCCAACATCATCGGGTAGTGTTTTGAATGTGGAGAACAGAGGAAGATCAAAGGAAAGGGGAAAAGGCCCTGGGAATGAGAAGTCACGAGGGAAGTCAAAGAAAGGACACTCTCAATCTAGAGGAAAGAAATATTGCTGGTACTGTGGAAAGCCTGGTCATCTAAAGAAAGACTGTTGGTCTCGGAAAAACAAAGAAGGAGACAAAAATGAAAATGACAGTAAGGAAGCTAATATTGCAAGTAATACTTTACAAGATGCTTTAATCTTATGTTTGGATAATGTTAATGATTCTTGGGTAATAGATTCTGGGGTTTCATTTCATGCTACACCCCATAGAAAATATTTTCTAGATTATGTTCAAGGTGATTTTGGACAGGTATATTTGGGTGATGATGAGCCCTGTCAAATTGTTGGAAAAGGAAAGATAAAGATCAAGTTGCAGAATGGTAATGACTGGTTTCTGCAGGAGGTAAGACATGTTCCTAATTTAAGAAGAAATTTAATTTCTGCAGGGCAACTAGGTAGTGAAGGTTGCATAGTTACCTTCTCAGACAGTATGTGGAAGGTCACTAAAGGATCATTAGTAGTAGCTAAAGGTGTGAAGGTATGCACATTATATCTATGTACTAGTAACACTTACTCTACCTTAGTTGCTATAGATAAAGTTACTGCAGGGACAACAACAATAAATGTTGCAAGAACAGATTCGATAATGTGGCACCATAGGCTTGGGCACATGAGTGAGAAAGGGATGAAAATCCTTCACTCCAAAAATCTATTGCCAGGACTAAAGAAGGTTGATTTAGAGTTCTGTGAAAACTGTGTTTATGGGAAACAGAAAAGAGTCAGATTTCTCAAGGTTGGGAAAGAGAAGAAGAGTGAGAAGTTAGAGCTCATACATTCAGATGTATGGGGACCGGCTCAGGTATCATCTCTTGGTGGCTCTTGTTATTATGTTATTTTTATTGATGACTCAACCAGGAAAACATGGGTATATTTCCTAAAACAAAAATCAGATGTTTTTGAAACTTTTAAGAAATGGAAAGCTTTGGTTGAGAATGAGACAGGAAAAAAGTTGAAGTGTCTCAGATCGGATAATGGAGGTGAGTATTGCAGCAAAGCATTTGAAGATTACTGTTCCTTAAATGGGATTCGAAAGCAGAAGATAGTTCCAAGAACTCCACAGGAAAATGGTGTGTCAGAGAGAATGAATAGGACCATCATGGAACGTGCGAGGAGCATGAGATTGCATGCTAGATTGCCCTTACATTTTTGGGCAGATGTTGTACATACTGATGTCTATTTGATAAATAGAGGACCTTCAACCCCTTTGGATGGTGGTATTCCAGAGGAGGCATGGATTGGTAAAAAGGTAAATTATTCTTTTCTAAAAACTTTTGGTTGCGAAGCTTTTGTCCATGTTGATAAAGAAAACAGAACCAAGCTTGATGCTAAATCTCAGAAATGTACCTTCATTGGATATGGGATAGATGAATATGGCTATCGGTTATGGGATTTTGAAAATAAGAAAATAATTAGAAGTAGAGATGTTATATTCAATGAGAAGGTTATGTATAAAGAACAAATGCAGGAAAAGAAGCATGAACAGGACAAACAAGAATATGTGGTGTTGGATGAGATTCCTGAAAATGAAATGCCACAGGTACCTGATACTCAGCAACAACAGATTATCCCACAAACTCCTGCAAGTGTTAGACATTCTATGAGGACAAGTAGACCCCCTGAAAGATTTTCTCCTTCTTTGTATTCTATTTTATTAACAAATTCTGGTGAACCAGAAGAATATGAAGAAGCAATGCAGGTGGATGCCAAACAACAATGGCAGCTAGGCATGAAAGAGGAGATGGACTCCTTGATGAAAAATAAGACTTGGGACTTAGTCCCTTTACCTGCAGAAAAAAGAGCCTTGCCTAACAAATGGGTTTATCGGCTGAAGGAGGAGGAAGGAGGTCAGAAAAGATATAAGGCCAGACTTGTGGTAAAAGGTTTTGCACAGAAAAAAGGTATAGATTATGATGAAATATTTTCTCTAGTTGTAAAAATGACTTCAATTAGAACTGTACTTAGTCTTGTGGCTGCAGATGATTTACATCTTGAACAATTAGATGTCAAAACAGTTTTTCTCCATGGAGATTTGGAGGAGGAAATTTACATGTTGCAACCACAGAGATATGAGGTCAAAGGTAAGGAGAACTTGGTGTGCAGGTTGAAGAAAAGTCTGTATGGCCTAAAGCAAGCACCCCGACAATGGTATTTAAAATTTGATAGTTTCATGGCTGAACACGGTTATCATAGATGTCATTCTGATCATTGTGTATATTTTAAGAGATTTGATAATGGCAGTTATATTATCCTGTTGCTTTATGTTGATGGCATGCTTGTTGTTGGGTCTAACATGCAACATATAAATGATCTTAAACAGAAATTAGCCAGGTCATTTGCTATGAAGGATTTGGGTGCAGCTAAGCAAATTCTCGGTATGAGGATTACACGGGACAGGAAAAATAGAACCTTGAATTTGTCCCAAAGTGAGTTTATAAAGAAGGTGTTGAAAAGATTTAACATGCAGGATGCAAAAGCAGTTAGTACACCTTTGGCTAGTCATTTCAAATTGACTACGGAGATGTGCCCAAAGGCACAGGAAGAGGTTAATAAAATGTCTAACATCCCGTATTCATCAGCAAGTGGCAGTCTGATGTATGCAATGGTATGCACAAGGCCAGATATTGCACATGCAGTGGGAGTTGTGAGCAGGTTTATGAGTAATCTGGGTATGGAACATTGGAATGCTGTGAAATGGATTCTTCGGTATTTGAAAGGAACTACTACGAAGGCATTATGTTTCAAAGGATCTAATGCTGCTCTAAGTGGATTTGTTGACTCTGATCTGGCGGGTGATATTGATTCACAAAGGAGTACTACAGGGTATGTTTTTACTATAGGGGGAACTGCAGTCAGTTGGATTTCTAGGCTGCAAAAGGTTGTTGCACTTTCAACCACTGAAGCTGAGTATGTTGCTACTACAAAAGCCAGCAAAGAGATGATTTGGTTGCAATGTTTTCTAAAGGAATTGGGTCAGACACAAGAGGATAGCCCATTGTATACTGATAGCCAGAGTTCCATTCATCTTGCGAAGAACTCTGCTTTTCATTCAAGGACAAAGCACATTCAGCTCAGGTACCACTTCATCCGGACTATTTTGGAGGAGGGTCAGTTACGGCTTGAGAAGATTCACACAAGTGAGAATCCTACCGATATGTTCACAAAGGAAGTTCCACAGGAGAAGCTGATTTCTTCATCAGTTTCTATTGGTCTTCTTGATTAATAATTGTGGAATTTATACCAGTCAAGTCCTAGTGTTTTATCCAGCGGATGTTGCATGTATAGTGGTGTCGTGTAGTATCAGTCTCCAAGTGGGAGATTGTTCGGTGTGGAGCCTGATCAGTCTCCAAGTGGGAGATTGTTGAAATGTGGCGACTGATTAGCAAAGTACTCTACACTCAGCACGTATCTTCGCGGGGGTCCGGGGCCGGGCCGGGCCCCAGGCAGGGGTTCGGGGGCGGCAACCCCCGAGAAAAAAAAATTTTGCCATTTTTTTTGATGAAAACCGACATTGTAATAAAACCCTAAAAAAGGCCGACTTTGTTTGTTGCCCTAAAAATGCATGTTATAAGTGGCTGGGATGCTTAAGGCATTGTAAGGTTGATGTACTGTTTTTGTTGGATAATAAGAAAGATTGGACGGCTGTGTATGGTGGACGTAACCCATTCTGGGTGAACCACGTTAAATCTCTGTGTTATCTGTGTCCTGTTTTATTTCTTTATCTTTTGTATTTAAATCTGCATATAATTGTTAGTTCATATTTGCTTCGGATCTGCTTGAAACCCTAACAATTTTAACTAATGCTTGACTAGGATTACCAACAATAATTCCTGATCCTGTCCCACTCCGACTGACACTTTCATGTGTAGTTTTCATAATCTTTTGAGGTGTGTGATCTGAAGATGCAAATGATTGTTTTGTAATATCAGTGACACTTGATATAGGATTATGAATAGTATGAGTATCTACCACTAGTGGCCTCTTGCGAGAGATTTTTTGTTGTAGCCCTTGCCCAACACCAAGACAACTAGTATTAGTAGTAGTACCCATGCCAATCCCACCAATCATAGTAGCACTTGACTGAACAATAATGGGAATACTATCCCTAGATTCCCCACCTGTGGCAGTGGCACTTGATTCACCACCAATGGGAATACCATGATGTGGTGGTGGTTGTGGGTTTGAACCTGAAACAAATGTAGGTGGACCCTGAGGGTAATGAGTAGTACCTATCCATGATGAATCTAAAGAATCAAGTCCAATGACTGTTTTAACAAGAGATTTTGATTTTGAATCTAATGGAAGTTGTACCTAAAGTGGATACCAAATGCCCTCTCCTCTCAGACCTAGACCACCACCTTCAAAACCCATTTTTTCCACAATGCTTGCCCTTTTGCTATATTTTTCTTTCATGGACTCATTGACTCCACCTAATATTTTAGGGACTGTAGTAGTTGTTGGAGTGGGCTCAACCTCATACTCATCATCATCTTCACTTCTGTCATATGGTGTTGTGGGATGCTCCATATTCCACAATTTGCTAAACTCTTCATCCTCGTCAATGGTCTCAAATTTTGCACTGGTCTTTGGTTCACCGAGATTCTTCATCATAGTCCAAAAATCATTTATTTTGGTTTGAGTCCAAAAAATCTCTTTACATTCTTGCAGAATTGATTTGGGAATGGACTTGTTAGATGGATTAGCAGAATTTTGGTAGAAATTGTAGGACCTCCTATTTTGGATGTCCTGACCCTCCTCTGTTGTCCTTTGTGTGTGCAATGCCATTATTTGTGATGAAATTTCTTCTGTTGAAATGTTATTGCCAACTATAATTTTCTCCATCTCTTTTTTTACCTCATCCCAAGGGTCCATGTTTCTAAGCTTTTCTAGCAATGGTTTACTTTCATGATGACATAACACTGAAGAGTTCCCATTTTTCTTAAGCCTTGCTTGAACTACACTGATTGGATCATACTGTCAGAGACCCTCATCACCAAAGTTAAAAACTGTCAAAAAACTATGTACCACATTGAATTCTTTTCTCTCAAATGTGAACCCTCCACATGAGAAAGGCAAGGAAGGAAATATGCTCTTCTTTTGCTGACCATGGAAGTGTCTATCTATGCTATCCAATTTTCGTACATACTCCAAGGCAAATACCCTCTGTCACATGTATTGGAAGTCTGTATGGTTTTACTGTCGATTCGTAAAACCTTAACACAGTTAATTCTTCCATGAAGAACCAATCAGCCAATTCTATTTGACTTTCGAGTTGAATGCAATCTCTACAAGACACAGGCAACCTAGGCATTGGAGTGCTTGTAATTTCATTATACATTGGTGCCAAAAAGAAGTCTATGAAATGGTTGTAGTTCTTTTTGTTATCATGCATCCTTATCTTTGGTGTCCATTCATATATTGGACACTTTGTTCTATTCCGAGTCTTCTCATCAATCTTATAGTTCACAATTTGAAGATTGTTGGTCATAATATTTCACAATACTTGGATAGAAGGAGATAGCACAAGTAGGATGAGAACCTAAATGTCTTACATGAACCTTTTTTTATCATTAGTAATTGTTTTTGCATGGATTGAACAATGTTTTCAATAAAATTATATCTTACTGGCTGACCTACACAATGGATATTATAAATCATTTCAAGAAGGCTTGTACCCACTTCCCTATCATTTTCCAATCCCAGGCAAAATGACAGCAAGGAAATAGTATCGCCAACCCATCGAGCAAAAATGTTAGAATCATAAGGAGGCTTACGATTCTAATCCAATAGAATACCACTCTTTATTAGAGCTTTGATAAATGAATCTTTGCAACTTGGATCGAGACTCTTATAATTCCTTGCCAACTTTCCTAGGTCAATTTGGACGTTTGAGTTTTGTGCTTCAAATCCTAGGTTCAACAAATGAGGAAATTATCCCTCTCTTATGGATAGAATTTCCTCTATTGTATTTTTATTGACAATTGTTTTTTTATCTTCATCATAATTTTTAGCGCAGACCATGACAAAATCAGGGCAAGGGAATACTTCAAGTAACACCATGCTTCCCAATCCAGTATCCCAAGATGCGATTTTATTTGTTCTTTGTTTTAACATTGGGTTGAAAACAAAAAAAATTGCCCTGGATGCATCTGCCTCCTTACTAGACAATTCATATCTAATATCTATGATACGCTTTTCACCATGGATAATAGGGTCATAAATATCATGGTATTCATCAGTGAAACCTGGTGTATTAACCAGTTCGGTTAGGTACATTTTTTTTTCACTTGGCTTCCTATTGAACTACTGCTTCCCATTTTCCCCATCGCTGTTAGTGTTAATAATTCAAAATAATGCTAGATAAAAACCTGAAAATGCTAACCCTCAAATTGGACCACGAGATTAAGAAAAGCAAAAAAGGTAGAATGTAGGTGTTCTAGATTTTACCCAAAATTTCTATTTCACTAGATTGGCGCAGACAGTCTCTGTTGCAACTTGCATTCCTCAATCTAGTAGTTGTTTCTGAATCTCCCTCAATTAATTGGTTTGTCCATAAAATTAAATACGATTATGATTTATGAGTCTCTTATTTTGAAAACTTTGAAAAGTACAAAAGTAATACCTAAAGGGCAAAATATCTAGAATCATGTTGTAATTTTATTAATTATTATTAATAACTATTCGATGTCGAAGGACAAAACATTCATTGCTTCAGTCTAAATTTTGAGTATATTAAATGTAAAAAATTCAATTCCGGGCAAAGTTCTCACAAATGTGTTCACTTCCCGCATTCGGGCTGAAATCCACTCTAAGTCGTTGATCTTTGCTCATCTAATGGACGATGGTACCTGTTGTCAAATGTCATGGGTCCCATGACTTCTGCCATTTTTCAGGCACATCACCATACTCATGTCACTTTTTGGGACTGTTTTTAAAGTATGTTTAATCATTTTAAACTTCCACCCAAAAAATAGCTTTATAGACTTAATTATATTTAATTAAATTTAAAACATTCAATTCCGGGTGAAGTTCTCACAAATGTGTTCACTTCCCACATTCAGGTTGAAATCCACCCTAAGACGTTGATCTTTGCTTATCCAATGGACGATGGTACATGTTGTTAGATGTCGTGGATCCCATGACTTCTGCCATTTTTCGGGCACATCACCATACTCGTGTCACTTTTCGAGACTATTTTTTA
Source organism: Cryptomeria japonica (assembly GCF_030272615.1). Classification (NCBI taxonomy): domain Eukaryota; kingdom Viridiplantae; phylum Streptophyta; class Pinopsida; order Cupressales; family Cupressaceae; genus Cryptomeria; species Cryptomeria japonica. The sequence continues at coordinate 277,623,104 of NC_081409.1, forward strand.
AGTCTATTTAATCATTTTAAACTTCCGCCTGAAAAAGAGCTTTATAGACTTAATTGTATTTAATTAAATTTAAAACATTCAATTCCGAGTGAAGTTCTCACAAATGTGTTCACTTCCCAACTTCAAGCCAAAATCCACCCTAAGTCGTTGATCTTTGCTCATCCAACGGACGATGGTACCTATTGTCAAATGTCGTGGGTCCCATGACTTCTACCATTTTTCAGGCACGTCACCATACTCGTGTCACTTTTCGGGACTATTTTTTAAGTCTATTTAATCATTTTAAACTTCCGCCCGAAAAAGAGCTTTATAGACTTAATTACATTTAATTAAATTTAAAACGTTTAATTCTAGGCGAAGTTCTCGCAAATGTGTTCACTTCCCACATTCGGGCCGAAATCCACCCTAAGTCGTTGATCTTTTCTCATCCAACAGATGATGGTACATGTTGTCAGACGTCGTGGGTCCCATGACTTCTGTCATTTTTTGGGCACGTCACCATACTCATGTCACTTTTAGGGACTACTTTTTAAGATTGTTTAATCATTTTAAATTTCCGCCCGAAAAAGAGCTTTATAGACTTAATTATATTTAATTAAATTTAAAACGTTCCATTCTGGGCAAAGTTCTCACAAATCTGTTCACTCCCCACATTCGGGTCGAAATCCACCCTAAGTCGTTTATCTTTTCTCATCCAACGGACGATGGTACCTATTGTCAGATGTCATGGGTCCCATGACTTCTATCATTTTTTGGGCACGTCAGCATACTCGTGTCACTTTTCGGGACTGTTTTTAAAGCTTGTTTAATCATTTTAAACTTATGGCTGAAAAAAGAGCTTTATAGACTTAATTATATTTAATTAAATTTAAAACATTCAATTCCAGGCGAAGTTCTTACAAATGTGTTCACTTCGAAATCCACCTTAAGTCATTGATCTTTGCTCATCCAACAGACGATGGTACTTGTTGTCAAATGTCATCGGTCCCATAATAAGAGACATTTAAAGATGTGCAATAGTTTGAGATAATTATTAAATATAATGTTAATATTATTTGTAAAAATATGAAATTCAAAAATAGTATAGAACATGAAACTTAGTTTCTAGAATAAAACAAATAACTACATAAAAATATAAATTTTGATATACAATTTGAAAGGTAAAAGTTTAATATAAAAAAGAAAACATTCAATATTAAATCTAAAATATTAATTTAAAGTTTAACAAAATTCTTTAAAAATATGTTTACGATATATAATTTTAAAAAATAGTTTAAAAATATATATAAAAGTTCAACATAAATTTAGTGTAATATAAATTTTAATTTAATAAATAAATAAAGAATAAAAATATATATAAAAGTTCAACATAAATTTAGTTTAATATAAATTTTAATTTAATAGAATTTTATTGATAAATAATGTAGTGAATCTTATTGATAAACCTGCAACTCCTAAGGACCTATGCAATATGCATTACCTTTGATCCTAGTCAGACTGTTGAAATTTGAAACACCTGATGGCCCACTATAAGTCTATATATCACCTGCAAAGATCAAAGACATACTCTCACGAGGGGTTCTCATTGATGATTGATCCAACATGTATAGTGAATGTAATAAGTTAAGAATATCTTTATACTTTACAATTGCATGAAGTAACATATTGATATGATAAATTTGATTTAGTGGTTAAGATCTTAGATGATTTCTCTTGTCCTACAATAGGTTCTATTACTCTTCCAATTCCCGTTAAGGTTGGTACTAAGTGCTTAGATGTGACTTTTGCTATCATTATTAAATCCTACTTCAGATCAATTTTGTGTGAAGTTGGGACATCCTTGCCCTTGGTTCGCTTCCATGAAAGCGATCCCATCTACCCTTCATAAATGTCTCAAATTTCTTCATATGACAAAATCTTGGCTATAAATCATAGCATGTACCCAGTACCAACCCACTCATGCACTAGTTCAAAACTTCAACAACAAGTAAGTTGGAGTTTTAGTTTTAATTCACTTGTTTTTTGCGAGATAAACTTCTTTTTTTATATATATTTATAAAATTATAATCAACCATAATCAATGTACAAATAATTAATGGAACGAACTGAATTTATTTTTTTCATATATTAAATATAGAGGAAGAAGCATTACATAAAAAATAATATAGTATTAAATTTATTTCCATTGTTTAACAAAATATTGAAATAACGTAGGTCATAGACAAAAACCATTTGAAAAAATTTCATTAATAAAAATGAAATAGAATTATAGAAAGCATTTTTATATCCATAAGACTCTAAGAGGCAAACTGAAACAAACTAGAATTTGAAAAATTATCATTAATATTTAGGCTTTGGAAATTTACAATTTTTACGTCTGAGACTTGAGTCCCTCAAAAACTTAAAAGCCAAAATGAGTGAGCCACTAAGCCTGTTAGGTTTCGAGGACATAGGGAAAAAAAACTACTAGGGGCCCAGGGGGGGGGGGGGACTAGGCCATAGGTAGTGGATGGTTTACAACTCTGCCCTAAGAATATGGCCCTCCTTCCATGTAGAATTCTTCAGACACCATAAGATGAGAGAATTCTTCAAGCTGCATGTAGTTTGGAAAGTCATCCAGGAGAAAACATTTCCGGAGGAAGTCCCTGCCAATCCACGCCCATTTCTCGTGACGCGTCAAGTGCTCTGCATTCAGGTTCGGGATAAATGGTTCCCTGGCCACTGGCACTGTTTGGTTAGGGAGGAGAAGCTTGGATAATTCACTCGCCCAAGGGATCCCCACCCCTACTTATGCAAGGACGACAACAATAATGTCATCTCCAAGGAATTCTTCCTTAAAATCCTTCCTCGACAACATCAACATATCCACCTTGTCTCCTCTGAGGACCAAAAGAGACGCTAAGAACCGGGATGTAATGTCTGTGTTAACATGGTATCTATTTTTGTTTTACAGAAAATCTCTCCCCAACACCATCCACATAGCCTCATTGGTGAACGACCCAACCTCCTTGCAGACTAATTGGAGGGTTGGGTCTCTAACGGAGCCCAAAAAGGCCCTCTGGTCCTCTACAGAAATGCTTCTCAAGCGGATGGGAGTGTCCATCTTGAGAAAACAAATTAACAAATTAAACAACTTGAGCCTATAAACCTAAAGAAGAGGAAGAATTTAAATACCGTGAGCTCCGACGATTTGTCTACCAAATGGCAAAGGCTAATTGAAGATGAAAGTAGAGATCCTTTATAAATAATTGAAGCTCTTGATTGTAATAATTACTTCTCTAACCGTATTAATTGCTTTAAATTTTTTTAAGTCTTTTGTATATCTGCAAATCTTTCCCATAAATGCACGAGTGTGTGAAATTGGAAACAACTATAAACCAATACCAAGTTGGCAAGTACCACATTGGAAGTCGTGGGGACATAGCGGATTGCAGTAAGTGAATAGATATATATTAAATGATCGAAACTATCGATCGTGATTCATGACATTTGATATGTGTCTATTGAATCCAATTCCATTCCGGGAACTTTTTGGTGAGCTATGTTCTCTTCAGAAAATTGGGCCAAAATAAAACTTCAGCCATTGATCTATGATCATCGAACGATTTAAAATCATTGATGGATTTTAAGTATGTGTCACCCTTCACGTGTCAAAGAGGCCACACTTATTGATACATCGTGCAGAGTCCAAACTCAATGTGATGTACTGATGTGATGTGATGTGCCTTGTCTATTAATGGAAATGAATTCATGAAATCGCCAATAAATTATTTATTTTTCCATAAATAACAAAATATTCACCAAAACAAATTCAATAATTTTCAAGCAGTGGATAAAAATCGCCAACACATTTAAATAATTTTTCCTTCGGAGTAAAATTTTTCACCCATACAATTATATATTTGTTCCTTTTAACAAAAATTATTCACCTCCTACAATATATATTTCCCCATAGAACAAGGTATAATTCGCTAGAAATTTATGGAATTTTCGTACCCTAGAAAAAAATCGCCAATACAAAATAATTTTTTGCCCTATTTTGAAAAAAAAAATCGCCATCCATATGAAAATTTCCCCCCGAAAATAATGTCTGATTCGCCAGGATTTTACACAGTTGCCCGAGGGCTAGTTTCTTAAAGTTATCCCTGGTCCTTTAGATAGAAAAGGGCCCAAAAACCAAATACCAGCACACCAGCACAAAAGTAGCCAACACAGTCACTTGGAGGTTTTAACCCAAACTTCTCCAAAGGAGAAGCCTTAGATTTATTTTTATCCTTAAGGGGAGCTCCCCTCAAGTCCTTAATAAAATCCACAATAGAAAATTTACTTGAATTCAAAGAAGAATCATGAACCAAAGGACACACAACATCAAGTTGCCTCTCCATTAGGGGAGATCCCTTATATTTTCCTATGGGGCTTATAGTTGAGAAGCCCAAACCATTTCCTTCAACACCTAAGTTCCTAGAAGAAGGAAGAATCATTTTGGACCAAATATGGAGCTTATTTTTTAAATCCTAGCAACAATGGGAAAGATGACCCCCCTCTATGTCAATGAGAGAAAACCAATGAGAAAGACTCATATTGGATATTATGCTCCTAGACACCTAGCTTGGAGTGTAACTTGATAGTGTTTATTAATAGCTTACCAATATCAACACAGACACAAAATCTAGTAAAAACCAATTGTTTCATGTCTTTCATGGCCTTGTCAATAGCTATAAAAGAACCAAGAGCATTAGCAATACCTCGTATGATCTTGTCATCCAATTATTCCAAAGGAAGCACTAGGATCCTCACCCAAATAGGGAGTGCCCAATTAGATTTTTCCTTGGATGAATCAAATCTAGTAGTTCATCTTTTCAAATATACAATATAATTTCCAAAGAACTATGGCCCTCCTTGCAAGGTAACACTTACTCTCCCCAAGGGAATGGAAGGAGAATAGGGTGAAACCAAACATCTAGCCACATGAAACTTACCAGAAACACCCTAACTTTTTTAAGCCCATCTACATACAACATTGATGCAAACCAGGGGTTCAAATGACATATACAAAAATATTTGATCACAAAGAGTGTTAAGGTTTTCATGTGATGCCCCTCCCTTGGTCACACTTGATTTAACCTAGCTTGACTTTGGATGACCTTTGTTGTAGTTTAAGTGGCTATTTATAATTTATACTTTATGGATCATTGGAATGATGATTTATATAATGATGATCATAGTGTGTTTATATGATGAGTAGCTATGCTTAGGCAATCAGATGATTATTGAGATGGATTATATATGTGATGTTAGGATTGAATCATTATATTTATCGATGTTTAATTATTTTGTCATACATTGAGCTTTATCCTTGATGTGCTTGGGTGAAAGGGAAAAGCATTGCACTTCTCTTTACGGGAAAGCTACATCGCTTCCATTCCCTTTTCATGGTATGATATTATATGGTTTTTGTTAGGATAACTGGTGAACAACTGAGAGGGAGGGGGTGAATCAGTTGTTAACGGATTATGAAACTTTAAGCACACAAAACCTTTTACTGGAATAACAGATATATCAATTAAGCACAAACATAAATCATAAACCAAATACCATGCATCCACAACACATAACACCAAGATTTGTACGTGGAAAACCCAATAAAAGGAAAAACCACGGTGGAAAACCCTACCCACGGTCATAAATTAAGCCATATTTTCTAGAAGGGTACCTAAACGTCTGTCAGGAAGTAAGTATGAAGGAAAATTACCTTTCAAATGTTTTGCATGTAATAAGATAGGTCATTTTGCATCTAGATGTCCTGAGAGGAATTCAAGATTTGAAGAGAAAGCTAGAAGATCTTTTAAGCCTAACCATGAATATCAGAACAAGCATAAGTATAGGAGGAACAAAGACAAATCATGCTACTATGTTGATGAGGAAGGTGTAACTGATGATTCTGATGATGAACCAACAAAAGATTTAGCTAGTGGATCCGACAATGGAAAGGAATGGGTATTCTTAGCTATCAAGGAAGATGCTTTGGAACCTGTCATTCAAAATGAAGAGAAGACCCTTGTTGCTAAATTTGAAGACAAGGATGGGTAATAGACAGTGGTTGTTCACATCATATGATTGGAGATAGAAGGAAGTTTCTATCATTGCAAGAATTTGATGGTGGTCTGGTCAGATTTTGAAATGGCAAAGCATACATGATTAGAGGAAGAGAAACTTTATCATTGGATGGTAAGCATAAAACTGATAATGTTTATTATGTAGAAGGCTTAAGGCACAATCTTTTGAGTGTAGGACAGTTGGTGGATAAGGGATTTCAATTACAGTTCAAGGATAGAAAATGCAAAATCATCAATAGATCTGGATTGGAGATTGCAACCGGTACTCGGGCTAGAGGTAACATCTTTCATTTGAACTCCAGTGAGAAGACATGTTTGATTGCACATATTGATGAGAGTTGGATATGGCATAAGAGGTTGTTCCATGTGAATTTTGACTGCATTGTAAAGATCAGTTCAACTAAGGTAGTTAGAGATATACCTAAGATTGTGAAGCCTCATAATCTGGTATGTAAGGAATGTCAAATGGGAAAGAAAGTCAGAACTTCTTTTAAGAGTATACAAGACAAATCTAATGATATTATTGATCTCATTTATACTATTTTGTGTGGTCCTGCTAGAATAAGAAGTTTTCAGGGTGATAGATATTTCATGCTAATCATTGATGACTATTCTAGAATGATGTGGGTTACTTTTCTAAGGGAGAAATTTGAAGCCTTTGAAAAGTTCAAGATATTTAAAGCTATGGTTGAGACAAAGATAGGGTTGAAGATAAAATGCTTAAGATCCAATCAAGGTGGTGAATTCACATCTGGTGAGTTTAACAACTATTGTGAGAAACATGGCATAAGGAGACATTTGTCTGCACCCCGGACACCTCAGCATAATGGTGTTGTGGAAAGAAAGAACAAAACTATCCTGGATGCAGCTAGATCTATGATGATGGAAGCTAATTTTCCTCATATCTATTGGAGAGAAGTTGTGAGCACGATGGTATACACATTCAACATAGTTCATATCGAAGGAGACATAGGTAAGACACCTTATGAGTTATGGTTTGTTCATACACCTACAGTTAAGTACTTCAAAATATTTGGTAGTAAATGCTATATCAAAAAAGATGATTCCATTGGAAAGTTTGATCCTAGATGCGATGAAGGAATATTTCTTGGTTAGTCAATTGAAAGCAAAGCATATAGATGTTATAACAAAATATTGCAAAGAATTGTGGAGAGCGTTAATGTCAAGGTGGATGAGCAGTATAGAGGTCAAATAAGAACTTATGAGAGAGAACCGAAAGTGGAAATGATCATAACTGAATCGGTAACACCTGTACTGGAACAGAATGTTGAACCAATTACCCTGACAATATTAGAAAATTCAACAGTAACTAATGATCAGAGTAGAGAAATAGAAAGTCATAAGACTTCTAGGAAAGTAAGGTTGAATCATTCATAAGATCAAATCATTGGAGACAAGAGCAAAGGAGTGATGATAAGGAGAAGTTTGGCAGCTGAAGAGGTATTCTTAATTTCTCAAATTGAACCGACATCAGTAGATGAAGCATGTAAGGATGTATGTTGGATGAAAGATATGGAAGAAGAATTGGATTAGATAGAAAATAACAACACATGGACTTTAGTTCCTCAGCCTAAAAATAACAATGCTATTGGAACTAAATGGGTTTTTACGAATAAATTGAATGAAGATGGTCAAGTTGTGAGGAACAAGGCTAGATTGGTATATAAAGGATATTCTTAGAAGGAAGGAATTGATTAAGATGAAAAAATTTCTCCGGTAGCTAGGATTGAAGTTGTGAGATTATTCTTGCTTATGTTGCCCATAAGAAATACAAGGTTTATCAAATGGATGTTAAGTGTGCATTTCTAAATGAATACCTTGAAGAGGAAGTCTACATTGAGCAGCCTGATGGATTTTAACTTTCAGATGGCAATAACATGGTTTGCAAATTGAGCAAAGATTTATATGAATCGAAACAAGCCCCTAGAGCTTGGTATGCCAAATTGGACATGTAGTCACACAAATCTGTCCATTTTAATTAAATGAATATTTTGTATTTATTTGATTAAAAATCCACTAGCCATCAGTTAATTAAATAAATATTTAATTAATTCATCCCCAAACATTCTTCTATTAATTAAATAAATTATTCAATTTATTTTAATTAATTCATTAAATCAAATTCCATTCAATTAAATAAATAAAATCTATTTATTTAATTAAATCCCTCTTTTCCTCTTTTAAATAAATTAAATAAAACATTTATTTAAATCATTATCCCCACCCCACTTGCATTTTCCTACAAATGCAACTTGCACACATTTTGAAATAAATGAATTTTTATTTTATAAAATCCTATTTTCCCTCACCCACCAAATCCACTTGCAAAATCTAATCCCCTTCTAGATTCTTCTAACCCCTTCCTAATTAGCCTAATCCATCCCCTAAATATTGTCACATTCCTAAGCAAAGAGAAGTCACTTCTCAAAATCCTCAAAGTCTTGGATAACCATTAAAGGTTTTCAACCTTCAACCACTAAATGTCTCAAAGTCTTGGATAACCTTTGAAAGCTTCCAACTTTCAACCACTTAATCCACAAAGTCTCCAATAACCATTAATGGTTAACCCAAACCCTCCCACATGGTTAAAACATTTGTTTTGACTCAACCTCTACCCAACCCAAAGGTCTCATCAAGCATTTAATGCTTTGACCATGATTATCTCTTAAACATTTGCACAAAGGTTCATCCTTGGATTAACTCCTAATCCAGTGGGTAAGCTTAATTTAGACTTGACCCTTAGCCTTTAGATAACCATGAGGTCTTCTCAGGCCTTTAATGCCTCCAACCTCTTTTCTCAACCCAACCCTATGTTGACACTTGTCACCATTTCATTGGTGCCAATTGTGCACATGGATCCCCAACTTTCAAACTCAACCCTTGATTGAATCTTTCAATCTCAACCATCCATTGCTTCATTTTTCCTATAAATAGAGCCCATTTCTTCATAATCTAGATCCTGAAAACTTGTATGCATTTAGGCTATAGACATTTTTAGAGAGCATTTAGCATAAGAAATCTAACATCTTATCATTTTGGTTAAAATATATCATGTTAGCATCAATAGCATAGTATTTAGCTTTTCATTTCATATTTGAAGCTTAATATTAAATCTCAATCCTCCATAAGCATCCATAGTGCAAAAAGCTGCTGAGAGCTACACTATTTTGGAACTTGGAGAGGAGAGGAACAAGGGAGAAGGAGCTAAGGCCATGCTAAGAGGCAGTTGGAGATGCCTCATAATCTTTGTTTTGTTCATTAGATACATTAGCATGCTTTTAGTGTCTCTCTTGGTATGCCTTTATAGATTAGTTTTTGATTGACTAACACTAACGGTTTTTGTGTCTTTGGTGTTGTTTATCATTTGCTAACCTTGTGCCATTTTGCAGGGCATCAGGACAAATATCTTTTGAAGCTTGGTTTCACTAAAGGTAATGCTGATAGTAACTTATATTATAAGATCACTAATGATGACATATTGATTGTTGAGGTCTTTGTAGATGATATCATTTTTGGAGGTGAGGAAAAGTTATGTATGGAATGCTCTAATTTCAATTTTTAGGATAATTGGTGAACAACTGAGGGGGGGGGGGTGGTGAATCAGTTGTTAACAGATTATAAAACCTTAAGCACACAAAACCTTTTACCAAAATAACAGATATATCAATTAAGCACAAACATAAATCATAAACCAAATACCATGCATCCACAACACATAACACCAATATTTGTACATGGAAAACCCGGTAAAGGGAAAAACCACGGTGGGAAACCCTACCCACAATCAGATGATACTTTTACAATAAGTATGTGATTACAATAAGGGTCCAACACATACAGGAAGGCCAACAGCCTAGAGCACACTGCTCATCACAAAGGAGCCTCACTGACTACAAAAGATCTTCAGACTACAATCCGGAAATAAGAATGAACTGCAAGAATAACATCTCCTATGCCTGAGTACAGTTCCAGTTAAGCTCAATGTCTGAGGTCTTAAACCTCTTACAAACCCAATTCAATCACCTATGATCAACCAAAACCTCTGCATATGATTACAACTTTATACGCACATAGATAATCTCATAACCCATGACCACGATCTACAAAAGAGATCTTATATCTTATTTACACCAACTCGGGACCTAAATAATTAGGTCGGCTACCTAAAAGATAATACAATAAATCCATTACATAAACCTGCAAACCAATGATAACACAAGTTGTCCTAAGACCGAAACAACATTAACCAAACAATAAATCCAGTCGGTAATGCATCGGGAGCATCCAGCAACATGTTACATAAACTGGTCCATAACTTAACAGAATAGCATTAGGTCCGGTGCTAAATGCAACACTACCGATCAACTGGACCATCAGCATCCTGAAAACCTTCTAGAAGCCACACCAACACCACTTATTGAATCCATCAAAATATCTTCAGCAAAGCTCTGCCGATAAAACCCTTACCGGTAACCAAAAGGCTTACTAGAACATATGATAGCTTTCGGATTACCAAATCTCAAACCAACTGAATGTGACACACATCTGAACGACATGAATAATTGGACCAAACCAATTCCACCAATATGAACATATCCCCGGTATGTTCATCACAATCCAACCACTCTACCGGAACCTGGTAGACAACCAAACAAGCTAGTGTTCACATCAATGACAAACATCAATGCAACACATAATCAATTCCTCTGAATTGCCAACAATTTTATGTACATGTTCACCAATTTGTTTATTCAGCTGCATTTACCAAGCATCGACTCCACTTGAACCTTCAGGTATGAGCGTCCTCTATAAGCCAATGGTAAAGTGGAAAATTTGGAGTTATCAATCGTACCATCGTTCCTACGGGAACAAGACCCTGTCAAGTATCCTTGTTTCTTGGTTGTCTGGTCGTGTCATTCATTAGCTTTGTTGGTCTTTCGTGTTTTCATTTATGGAAATTCATTGCTCTTGTGTATAGTATAATAATTATCTAGTATTTTTGTGAAAGAGATTGATATTATATATTAATGGTATTTGAATATTATTGAATAATTATTTAATAAAATTGAAATTATATGTCTCCCTATCTGATGTGGTATTTTGTAACCTAGCTTATTGCATTGAATAATGTATTGCTCTAATCTTGAAAGGTATAGCGATGTGCTTGTGTTAAACTTGGAATCTGACTAAGTACTGAAATTATGTGTGAATTCTTTGACTAATAATTTATCTCCCTCTTTCCTCCATCTAGGCATAAGAATTCATAGGAATGCTACTAAATGATGTATTTGAAGTTAAAGAAGACACATTTAATTGCATAGTAATGAGTATTAAGGAATGTTTGATTAAACTTTGCATTAAAGACCTAAAAGATTGCATTGTAGTAATTTATATGTAGTTAACCTTATAGCCTAAGGTGTCTATTATTCATTCTCTAATGCACTCAGGACATACGATTTTGGGTGTTGTGTAGCGGTTACTCCCTATAATGTGGTTGAAATTGGTCACCTCATTTTGAGATTTTGTTGTGACCGTGATTTCTTTGACCTACTTATGAATTATGTTTTGTGATTATTGGGCTAGAATTATTCTTTTGAAATTTCTTATGAAAGGAATGACCACTAAATCCTCTTTTCTTTCCTTTTAATTTATGACATTTGTCATGTTTTTGGTGTTGTTGGTTGTCAAAATCATTGGCACTTTCCATTATTTAATGTTGAGTTTGACAATTTTGTTTCTTGGATTATTTTCTCTTTTGAAATTTTGGTGGTCATTCTAAATGTTTGTTATAGCTAGTTCTAGTTATGTGTTAGTGTTATTTCTATCACATTCGTTGGAACCTCTAATAGTGTGTTAAGGGAGAACACTGCGGTGATTGGATCTAGGCATGTTGGGTAATCAAATAGTATTAATAGTAATTTAAGGAAATAAAAGTATAATCTATATGATAAAACTCTTTTTAACTATTTGGATCATAAGATATAATAGGAAGAAGTCTGTATTGGAGCAAGTAGATTAGGTTATATGCTTGAGATAAATTTAATGATTTACAGATTGATTGTTTGACGAGTGTTTGTGGATGTCTACTTGGACTTTACTTGAGTAAGTTGGTAGTAGGTGGATGTTGTATGTAGGGATAATCATCTTTCTTTTCTTTTATTGAGATTATAATGTGCTTTATGGTTGGTGTTATGGTGTTAACACTGATATGATCGTCGTCCAACGTGTATGGATTATGGACTTTTAGATGATAAATGATACATTAGCTGTGTTTGAATTTGAGAGCTTAATCAGAGAGTGTGATATGTTTCCCTAGCGTGTAGGAAAAAGTGTATGTGTAGGATGTTGAATTAGATGCATACCTATCACTTTAATGGTGCATATAGATGTTAAGGAAGAGTTCTCATACTGGAGAAGTGTAAGTTTTGATGTACATTATGATATGTCTATTTTTTTATAAGGAATTCAAAAGAGAATTTATGTTTTGCAAGAATACTTGTGGAATGAGGATTTTAGGAATATTTAATATAAGTGTTATGGCTAACATGTTCTTGTTTTTCTTATCTTAGCCCTACGACTTCCAGGAGTAAGTCAAACCCTAGGGGGGGAGGATGTGATGCCCCTCCCTTGGTCAAACTCGATTTAACCTAGCTTGACTCTGGATGACCTTTGTTGTAGTTTAAGTGGTTATTTATGATTTCTACGTTATGTATCGTTGTAATGATGATTTATATCATGATGATCATAGTGTGTTTATATGATGAGTAGCTATGCTTAGGCAGTCAGATGATTATTGAGATGGATTATATATGTGATGCTAGGATTTAATCATTATATTTATTGGTGTTTAATTGTTCTCTCATACACTGAGCTTTATCCTTGATGTGCTTGGGTGAAAGGGAAAAGAGACGCACTTCTCTTTATGAGCAAGATACGTCACTTCCATTCCCTTTTCATGGTATGATATTATATAGTTTTATGTACATGTTCGACATTTTGTTTATGCAGTTGCAGGTACCAAGCATCAACTCCACTTGAACCTTCAGGTCTAAGCGTTCTTTATAACCCATTAGTAAAGTGGAAAAATTGGAGTTATTACTCAGACCCTTGTCGTACCATCATTCCTACGGGAACAAGACCCTATCAAGTATCTTTTTTTCTTGGTTGTCTAGTCATGTCAGTCATTAGCTCCAAGACCCTTGTCGTACCATCGTTCCTACGGGAACAAGACCCTGTCAAGTATCCTTGTTTCTTGGTTGTCTGGTCATGTCAGTCATTAGCTCCGTTGGTCTTTCGTGTTTTGGTTTGTCGCAATTCATTACTCTTGCATATAGTATAATAATTATCTAGTATTTTTGTGAAAGAGATTAATATTATATATTAATGGTATTTGAATATTATTGATTAATTATTTAATAAAATTGAAATTGTGCAAGATTAAATTAAATTAATGTTATTGGTAAAATGATTAAATTTATTTAATCCTTGTTGTAAATGATTAATTAAAATGAAAAATAAGACATTTAATTTGGTATTTTATTGTGCTCAAGGAAAATTAATTTTTAAAATTAATTTATATTTAGTTGTTTTCAATTCATATATTCGCATGAGGGGGAGTTACAAAAGAAATTATTGAACTAAATTAATTACGAGCTCTAGCATGCAAATGAGGGGGAGTTATTTTAGGGGAAGAAAACCTTTGGCTTCCCATGAAATTTGGCAAGGGTACACATGAATTCTTTGGTTATGGGTTTTTTAAAAAAAATATTTTGGGGAAATCTATTTTTGGAAAGAAGAAATTTGGGGGAATAAAAAATGGAGTTTTATCTTGGATTTTTGCTAAGAAACTAGTGAAAGGGTTTGAAATATTTTGTTGGAGCTTCTGGATTAGTGTGTGTGGCTCATCGAGTTCGACAACCATGGATCTTCTTGACGATTTTGCTTCTACTTTTGTGTGTGACTTCCAGATAGCGTTTAGAGGCAGGGTTCTAGATTGACTTCTTTTGCATGTAGAAATTTATTTTAGTTTGATTAAAATTTCTTTTAAATGGAGGGATTTTAGGTTATTGAAATTTATTTGTGATCTGGGTTAAGTAATGTAAACTGTGAAATCTGGGAAAATTTTGGGGTTAGAACAACTTTTAGGTGTATTTGTACATTTGGAAATCTTGGATTTGAAAAGATTATATTTTATCGTTCTCCTTGAAGAAATCTTCTGTGAAATTCTTGTATGTATGTGTTGATCTATATATATGCATATGTATATGTATGTATATATGTATATGTATATGTATATGTATATGTATATGTATATGTATATGTATATTTGTGCATTTGGAAATCTTGAATTTGAAAAAATTATATTTTATCTTTCTCTTTGAAGAAATTTTATGTGAAATTCTTGTCTGTATGTGTTGATACACACACACACATATATATGTATATGTATATGTATATATATGTATACATATGTGTGTGTATATATATATATACATACATATATATGTATATACATATATGTACATATATATACATACATATATATGTATATACATATATGTACATATATATACATACATATATATGTATATGCATATATGTACATATATATACATGTACATGTATATATATACACACACACTGTATATATATATATACACATACATACATACATACATATATATACATATGTATATGTGTATATATATGTGTGTGTGTGTGTGTGTATATATATATATATATCTGTGTGTGTGTGTATTGTGTGTGTGTATATATACATATACATATACACGTACATGTACGTGTATAGTGTGTGTGTGTATATATACATATACATATACACGTACATGTACGTGTATATGTATATGTATATATACACACACACAGAGTACATACATACATACATACATACATACACATACATACATATATATACATATATACATCTATATACATACATGCATGTATGTATGTATGTATGTATGTGTATGTATGCATATGTGTGTGTGTATGTATATATGTAATTGGTTAAATGTATGAACCAGTATTACTCTGTGATGAGTTACCAACCGGTATTTTTGTGATGAGTTATCATCCACTGACACTTTGGCGGTGATTCTGTGTCGTGTTACCAAATGTGTCTAGATGCACTAAACCTAGGAACTTGCAATGTAATCCTATTGGACCGACATGAGATCAGATTCCTTTATAAGGACATCATGTCTAGGGTTTTAGGTGGTCGATGAGGTTTTTGTATGTGCAATCATAGAAGAAGGTTAGGTCTGTGTGAAGAAACAGAGTGTGGAGATATTGAAGGCTGAAGTAATGCTAAATGTGCATTAACAATAAGCTATCAAGGATATATCCAAGCATACTGTGCTAGTATCTAGATCACTCACTTGTTGATTACTCACATCTTCGACAAGTCTGAAACCCTTAACCGAGTAGGCCTAGAAAAGCCTTTGTAAATCTTCTAACAAGGTGGTTCACAACTGTGCATCTGAAATCCTCTCACAAGGTAGTCTTTAATCGAACTTATCTCCTAACAGAGATCGAGATTCCTAACAGGATCTGTTCTGGTGAAGAACATTGTATGACCTTAACCGGTCTGGTTTCTATTCAGCAGATAGTTACTTGTGAGTTTCATCTCACCGTGGTTTTTCCCATTTGGGTTTCCACGTCAAAACCTCATGTTATGGTGATTGTGCTCCTATGGGTGAATGCCTTATTTGTTGTTTGGTTTGCATTTGTTTTAATCGGTTTGTTAGTAAATCTGTTATACCGGTTTACTGCTAAACTGTTTAAGTGTTTGAGTTCAGTATTTTTTGGTATACTAATTCACCCCCCCCCACTCTTAGTATTTATGTATATATACATATACATATATGTATGCATATATGTATATATACATATACATATCATTATCATTTCTTAATCAAAATTTGGATCTATAAAATTCTATTTTTGAATAGTGTGTTTTGGCGTGGGAGCAGGCAAAGACAACCAACGATGAACCAGCATCGTCAACACTAGTAAATATAGATATTTCCTCTTACAAACCATTGACACATTGTCAAAGGACTATCAAAAATGTTAGGAGAAAAGTGTTAAGTGATTTAATAGATCATTTTGATGATTTTAATGATAATGAAAAGGAGGAAGTTGAATAGGAAGTTATTCAATATCTATGTATTAATGACCGGTCGCCATCAGAAATTAGATCTGTGACACCGGATTCTTTATACAATTCTTTAGATAACAAATGGTGCATTGCCATTGAAAAAGAACAGGAAATAAGAGAGGAAATCTTTGCACAGTATTTTCTTGATGTGTCAAATTTTGAGCTTTATGAAAACATGGATAAGTACAAAGGCCTCTTCTTCATGAGAAGAAGAAGACTCTTGTTACTGGAAGGCAAAGTTTCTGAAGTGGTGAAAGATACACACTCCCATTCCAAAGCCACTCTGAGGTTGCACCAAGTGTCTGAAGCCAACAAGAAGGCTGAACAAGAACCGGAAACCGGAAAACCAGATGAGGTATATGACAGTGAAGGAGAACCGGTTACTGAACAGATGGACACTATTTACATTGATGCTTTGGATGGTGAAGATGTCACTCCAGATGCAGCAAAGGAAAAGGTTGATAAAGAGAGAGTGGACAAGGAAAAACAGGATAAAGAAAAGGCAGAGAAGAAGAAACAGGACAAAGAAAAGGCTGACAACGAGCAAGCGGAGAAAGAGGAAAAGAAAAAGAAAGACAAAGAGAAGAGGAAACAAGATGAAGAGAAAAAGAAACGAAAAGAAGAGAAGAGGAAACAAGAAGAATACGAGAAGAAGAATGAAGAGGAGAGAAAGAAACAGGAAGAAGAGAAGAAGAAATAGGAAGAGGAAAAGAAGAAACAGGAAGAAGAGAAGAAGAAACGGAAAGAAGAGAAGAAACAGGAAGAGGAGAAGAGGAAACAGGAAGAGGAGAAGAAGAAAGAAGAAGAGAAGTGGAAAGAAGAAGATAGAAAGAAGGAAGAAGAGAAGAAAAAGGAAGAAGCAAAGGAGCAAAAGAAGAGGAAAAGCAAAGAGTCGAAGAGAAGAAGGAAGCAGCAAAGAGCACACAAGTGGAGACACCAACGGCAACCGGTGGTCAAGACAAATCAGCTGACATCACTAGTCCTATTAACGTCCAATCTGCAAATGAATCGGAGCTACTCCAAAGCATTAAGCTTGCACAAGAGCGACTGGAAGCATTAAGGAGGAAAAAGGAGCAAGATGTTATTCAAACTGCAGTTGAAACTCTTACCAGTTTGATTCTTGGTACTAAACTCCTCAGTACCGATTCCTCTCTGGCCCAACTAAAACTTCTATGTACAGTTGTGGAGGACCAAGTACAATGCCTGGAAGAGGTTGTTGAAGCTAATGCACAGAAGAAGCATCAAAAGGCACTAAACACTACCTTAGTGAAGAAACTGAATGAGCTCCGGTCTAAACTTTAGAAAGAACAGAAGGACATAAGAGATGCTATGGATGAGAGAAAACTACTGCTCAGTAAGATAAGCCAACCCCATCTATTTTGTGATGATGTGCTTGCACATAAGGAAAAATTGCAATCTGATTTGCAGGCATTTATAAGCACCTTTAAGACACCCTATGATTCCTTCACTACATATAGGCAAATTGTTCACCAGTTTCAGCTCCAGTCCGCCAGAATTGAAGTAGAGATTTGCAACCGGATGAGAGATTTGCAGGAACTTCAACTGGTTCTACTACCCAAACTGCAAATACTTCATAAATGCTATCTCAATTTGGATGCCTTAACGATCACTCAAGAGATGAGCACAATTGATGCCATGGAAGAACAGGTATCCCAGATGCAAACAAAAAGTGAGGTGGCTACCTCATTACTTGAATCATGGTCTTTATCCATGAAGACTTTTATGCAGGATTTTAAATCGGTTTTTGATAAGTTTCACTCATTACTGTCATAAACATTTATTATATTAATGATAATGAGAAACAGGGGTTATTTTGCAGTACTTTGTCATTGTTGGCAAAGGGGGAGTAGTATTTTGTATTAAAAATTTTGGTGAATGCTATGTATAATTTCATGTTATTTCTTTAAGGGAGTAGTATACATTGTATTTTCTGCAAAAAGGGATAGTGTATATGCTTAGGGGGAGTAATTCTGATTATGGCATATTTTTGTTGTAAAACACTTAGAGGTCAAAATTTTCCTAAGTGTTGCCATCAATGCCAAAGGGGAGATTGTTGGCATTTTGATGATGTTGTGATTGTCATTGATGGACACACACTTGTTTTGAGATCACTTTTTGTATGTATGAGTTATGCTCAACCGGTAATTTGTTCCAACCGTATTATGTATTATAGTCTTTAGACTATCGGTGTTTTGCAGAAAGTGT